>NC_074710.1:7335895-7635895 GCF_024334085.1 Lutzomyia longipalpis
CTATTTCATTCAAAACCTTCCTCTTAGAAAAACAAGATTTACAATTCAACAAAAAATATGTTCTCCCAGAGCTTTCGACACTCTGTCTTCTTCAGTGGCCTATATTTATTGTTGAATGAATACTACTTCAATCGCAGGAGTCTATCTATTATATCTCTTTTGTGGACAATTTAACGTTCTTTGAGTTATTTTAGTCCTGCAATGCATTTTTTTTTAGTATTTTTCTGCTGATTACAAAATTTTCTTAATTTAGAATATTTTTAGACACATTTTTCTCAAATATCCGTTTTCAAGTCAATATATTTTTGCACGCTTCATAAACTTTTGTTTTTTTAATCCCAACTGTCAATTGAATTTCAAATTTTAAATTTCAACGGACTCTTGTATAACATCTTGTTGAAAAAAAAACTAATAATTTTCCATTGCAGATCAGTGAATTGGGAAACTTCTCGATCCACATGAATCTCCGCAATCTCCGACCACCTGGCACAACAGTCCGGAAGATTCCACATGCAGACGCTAATCCCCTCACGGCTCTCTTCAACTTTGTCTCGTGCCCCAACTACACCTACGAAGTCCTCTCTTGGCTCTCTTTCTCCCTCATGACGCAATGCCTTCCGGCGCTTGTCTTCACCGCCGCCGGAATGTACCAGATGACCATGTGGGCCCTTGGGAAGCATCGAAACTACAAGAAGGAATTCAAGGACTACCCACGGCAGCGAAAGGCTATTATTCCTTTTGTCCTGTAAGGTTTCCCTGCGAGGGGTGTGCGCAAAGGAATGCATTTTATTTAAGTACCTTTTGTGGATCAGGAAGATACATTTTTCTTGAGGTTTTCCTGAAAATTTCACAGCAGCTCTAAGAAAAGATTTGTTAAGAAGACATTTAGAGGAAGTTCCTTTCGGGAATGTTCCTCAAAGTAGCAGGAATTGCGTAGATTTAACGGCCATGGGTTGTTTTGAATTTTATCTTTTTCTTCAATGTGGGATTTCCAAATTCCATGCAAGTCTATTTGAATTAACTTTGCAGTAAGTGGGAAGTTGTATCAAATAGATTCTTAGGGATTTTTTTTTAATACTAAATGGTGTATGATTCATTCTTGCCACTAATTAAAAACATTTCATTCCATTCAATAAATCTTTTGTTAGTCAAAAAAATGATTTTTTATTTATTTTTTATTGAAAGGACTTGAAACTTTAAGGAAAAATATCATTTTTATTCACAGAAATTTATTGAGAAGTCTTCTAAAAATTTATTTTATTACAATTAAACGATTAAATTGCTCTAAAAACTATCCTTCAGTTTTGGGGGGTAGAAGGAGATCCTTTCCTTGGGAATTTGTGATTTAATATTAATTTATTAAAGTGTGTGTGTGGATGTGGGACTTGCGGGTATTCCAGCGAGGGGATCTTCTTGATAGGGAAGATGATTGCCAAATAGAATTTCTTGGTGTGTGCTGAAATGCATCAAGCAGGACGTCGGAGTCCTTTATTCCCCATAAAGGAGATTATTGAGCGAATTGAGAACGTCAATTTTGAATCTATTCTTCATTGCGGGTGTTAGGCTGGCCATTTCCGGGAGGAGACTCTTGAAGAAGTGCAAATCCGGCGTATCCTCCTCCGTGTCAACCTTTTGCCACTGAATCTCGGTGTTTTCTGCATTTTTGGTGGAGGTCTCCTCTGGTTTTGGATCCGATCGGATGACAGTGTAGCGATGGCACGACGACGGGGATTGACTGATGTCATAGAGAATCTCATCCCTGCCCTCGGCTCCCTTGTCCTCCATCACTTCAGCTGTATCCTGATCCTCATCGTAGTACTGTTCAATTATTGAAATATTATTATCTGCATCATCCACGAGGTCGTGTATTTCGTCCTTGGGACACACGGATGATTCTGAACTGGAGCGATGCTTCTTCACTGCCAACATGCACGCGGATTGCTCTCGTGGGGATTTTATCTGCCTGGGTCGACGTGGACGTTTCCGTTCACCACTGAGGAGCATCGAATACGCCTCCCGTGGCTTCAGGAAGGGATCTACGAATTTCATGTAGTTGGACAAGTAGTAGGGCTTCTTGGGTGTCTCCCCATCATTCCGGGCATTCTGCTGACGAAGGTATCGAACATAGCTGCCACGGATTACCCGCCATCGATCCCTTACGATTGATCCTGCAAATACAATCTTTAGCAATTCACCCTGGAGCTTAGTTTAGAGACTTCCACTCACCTGGCATATTGAGTTCCTGACCAATCTCTGCCCAAGCTCTCTCAACCTCCGTTTTCTGATCATACTCCTTGAGTGTGCTGTCGTACAGATGCGGATATTTCTCCACCAGCTGCACAATCTTCAGATTCTGAATGGGATCGTCTCGCATCTTTGGGCTCTTTTCTTTTACACAGAAATTTAGAAATCCTTTCAATTTGCTTTATTTTTATTTACAAAATTCTCACAAAACACTAAACATAATTTTTTTTGACACCATAAACGTCAGTTGGCATCTGCAACAAACTTCAGACAAAACATTAAAATTTTTTGGCGGGATATGTTTCATTACTTCCGTTTCTTGCGCAGTTTTCTTCAACTTTTCGTGGAAAATTGGGAAGTTCTCTTGTATTTTCTTCTTAATTTCTTTTAAAGATTAGGAAAATTACCCAAGAAATGTACAAAAGTATAATTTAGTTCAAAGAAATGGTGCTTCATTGGGTAAAATTTATTAAACACAAAAGCACAGCTTTGCTGCAGAAGCTGGAGGCGTCCTTTATTAGTCTTCCTGAATGGATTCAAGAGCATCCTGTAGTGGTAAGTCTTCCCTTTTCTTCCTCCTATCGCACTTGGGGCATGGTTGCAATGCATTCAAGCAGGTATCGTGGAAAACAGCTCCACAAACGTCGCACTAAAGAGGAAAGAAAGGTAAGAAAAGTAATGGCGGCTGGCCTTTTAAGTAAGGTTACATCCAATTTAACAGGTAAGTATACAAGAGATCAGATCAAGCAAAGAACGGAAGAACTAGTCTTTAACTAAACCACAGACTTACCCGGAATGTGGTGTCAATGTTAAAGGGATAGAGCACCTTTTGGCTTCTACAGATTTCACAGATAAACCCACGTTGGCTGCACAGCCGACAATTAAGGATGTGCTCCTGTCCAAATTGAATTGCCTTCCTCAGTAGCTGCTTGAGACTCCCCTTTGGTATTTGCTGTGTTATGTCACCAATTGAGTAGCGATGGATGTGTTCGTACAGGTAAGTCTTCCCACACACTTGCTCCTGGAATTTATTCATCATCTCCCGGTTGCACGTAAAAAGGTAGGCTCGAATGAAGTTCAGCTGAATCCGCAGGGATTGTAGTTCAGCCATTTCACTAACTGCCCCGTAGATGTCCGAATTGACGATCTTCATGTCAATTATTGGTTGTTGTTGGAATTCAAAGAGGAACTTTGAAGCTTTCTGCGACACCGGGAAGCGTCTAAAGTCCCAATTGTGAATTACTTTGGCGGGAATCACGTGGAGATCTTGACTCATGCATGCGTCGCAGAAGTAGTGGCCGGAGAAGGAGCAAACCTGCGGTGGTGTTACACCAATACCGAATGGACTTGAGCATCCTTGACACATAAAACCCTGCCGATCGAGACCCTGCTCTCGGGCAAGTGTGCACGTCTGTGCAATGAAAGTCCGCAGTTCGTCCAGGTTGAATTTCTCCGTTAGGGAATCAATCATCTCAAAACTGAGGTCTTCATCGCTTTCATTCTGCGATGGTGTCTTCTCGGTTGGTGTACGATTGACATTTGCTGCGTACTGGGCTTCCAACTGATCCCAGATGTTGCTCAAATCAAATGTGGTTGCGTAGGTGTTACGATCTGCGTGCTTTGCTAGGAGGGTGTTGAAGCTCTGACGATCAGCGGATGTTGACTGCGTTGAAACAATCGACTGTGTCATGCTATTTGAGCGACTTAGAATCTTTGGGGGTTCTTTTTGCTGCTGTGTCTCCTTCTGGTCAGTCGGTGATGACCATCCTTCTCGTTGGTCGAGTGAATTTCCACCTCCCGAGCGCTTTCTCTCCTTTGTCCTTTCGGCAACAATCTCATCATCTGCAGATACTTTCTGCATGAGAATATCAAAATTTTCCTCAGAAGACAAATCAGCTGCTCTTGGCTGATTAAGAGGGGACGTTGAGAACATTGAATTGGAAATGGAGTCTTCGTACACTTGATCAATAGACAGGGGTTTGGGTTGTGGTGGTAGTTCAATGGGAACATCATCACTCAGGGAACTTGCAACATCCACTCCCGATGCAATGGGGTATGATTTAAGGGGTGGTGCCCAAATCCCTGCCATTTGGAGTGGTTGATCTGTCCACTGATTGAGCAAACTGGAATTGTATGGCAAATTGAAGCGGATGCATGCTTCAATACCTTCAAGAATCCTTTCGGCCACTTCAAGCCTGTCATTATCTTTGAGCAGGGCGTGTCGGTTGTAGTAGGGATTGAGGGCAGATGAGTCATTGCGAATTGTCTTAAGGTGTGACGACAGGAGTCCGTCGTTGATTAGCAAACGTATCCATGCTCTGCAGTAGCCAATCTCCTTGCTAACCTGTGTCAAGGATTGAATTTGATCGATAAACTGCTTGTGGGAGAAGATTAGGAGGATTGGCCAGAAACTTGGTTCTGGACGTCTATTGATTTCATTGGCAATCACACTAATTGTCTTCCGGACAAATGATCCCTTAATGCCGTGTAGGAAGATTGCCTCAATGGTTGTACAGAAGGAATTTGTGCTCTCTGTGAGCTCCAGAAGTTCTTAATACGATGAAGAAAGGAAGAAAAAGGGTCAATGAAATATGTTCTACTTTCTCTAATTAAGTCCTTGAACTCACCACAATTATTCTCAGCATACTCAAATTGTATCTCACGGGCATTTTCGGAGAGTGCAGAGATCAGGGATTGCTTTATAATTGTCTCCCTGCCACTGAGACTACTACGGACACCACTAAAGAAGGATTCCATTTGGTACACGACCAGATGCCTCAAAACAATTCGATCGATCACAAAACATTTCTCTTACCCAGCAGACCAGCTGGTTTTGACACCTCCTGTCACCTAGTTTGTAGACTTTTTTGACATTACCGTAAACAAAAGAAAGAAAATTCTCCAATCCTTTATTTTTCATCTCATTATTTTCAACAGAAAATTGTTTTCTAAAATATATTGCTTATCACACAATACTTAAACATTATATTTCTTCTTTTTTTTTTTATAAAGATTTATAAATTACAAAATGAATATTTTCGGGAAAAGAAAAGGCACATGATAAACTCGAGTTTACAGCACAAAAAAAACGGATTTTATAAATATTTCTTTTTTATAAAAAGTTTTTTAGTCTATCTTGAGAAATTATTAGTTTTTTTTTCAATAGGAATGTAAAGTTGCAGAGAAGAGAATTTTTTTTTCTTATTTTCATTTTATAACATTTTCTGTTCATGGCGGGTGAATAGCACATAGTATTAGCGATTAATTTAGCAATATGGCAGAGAATATTTTGTCAATTAAAAAAAAATTAAAATTATAACAAAATTCATAACACTTTTAAAAATAAAAATTACAACAAATTTATACAGAGAACCATACTCTTCCTAAGGAGTACAAAGTAAAAATTTACAAAAAAAAAATCAATGATTTGTATTCTCTTCTATTTATCTTTGCACTGAAGTTTCACCAATGATGACGTAGATGGATCAAGCCAATGAGAATGCATTGCTTCCTTCGACTGAATTTATCAGCCAATCCGAGGGCTTTTCCTTATAAGAATTCTTCTTCTTATTTACTCAAATTTCAACCGATGAATTTGTTTTTAGATGACATTTGAATAAAATTCTATTGAAAAGTAGGGCTTCAGTGCAAAGTTAGCTTGAACAGAGTACATTAAAATTAGCTTTATAGAGAATAACTAGCTTTGTGTGATATTATTTTCCTCACTAGCAATACTTTTCTCTCTCTCTAAAATGTTCTACAATCTAAAATAAAATTAATTACATATTTATCCATTGATAAACCTACAATATCTATATAATAGAAACTAAGGTAAATAGTAACACAGAATATATCGACTAACATAGCTCACAACTTTTCTTCTTCTTTTTGACTAACACTACCATTTTTTTGAGATATTTTCTTACTCTCAGAGTGATGTAGGATTGATGTAGGGCTAATGTAGGATTTTTTTTTGGGGAGGATGCTTGCTACTACAGCAGTTTAGTAGACACAACTTTGATTAAATGCGCGTGATATTGAATAGTTTTTTATGCTTTGGCAGCTTCCTTAGACGATTTGCTCAGATTTGATCAGTTCCGTTAAATTTGCATAGTCTGGGGCAAAGAATTCAGTTAGATGCCGGAAGGTAGGTCTGTCTTTGGGGTTGTAGTTCCAACAGTTTTCCATCCGTTCGAAGATATCGTCCGGACACAGGGTTGGCTTCAGAAGACGTTTACCTTCTTCGATCAACTTGATGACCTGAAAAGGTAGGAAAAATTTGAATTTATCAGAGATTCAAAGAAAGAAAAATTCTCCAATCATTGACCCTTCGTGATTTATTGCGGGAATTTAAATTGCCGGAAGGCAGTAAAGTTACTTAAGCAGTACTTACATCAACTCCTTTCATGTCACCGTACGGTGGCTCTCCGAGGGTGTACATTTCCCAGAGGGTAATCCCAAATGACCAAACATCACTCGCGTGGGAAAAAGTGCCGTAATTGAAGCTTTCCTGTGCATACCACTTAATTGGCCATTTACCACCTTGACTGGCCTTGTAGTAATCATTGTCCATGGCGAGGGCACGCGATAGCCCAAAGTCGGAGATCTTTGCTTGATTCTTCGATGCAAGAAGAATATTCCTGGCAGCTAGATCACGATGAACGTAGTGCTGCTTCTCCAAGTAGTTCATCCCACAGGCAATTTGTGATGCCCACAGGCGTAGTTCGCAATTAGGATTGATGGTATCCCCGTGCTGATGCAGGTAGTCCAGCATAGAGCCAAGGCTCACGAGTTCCTGTACCATCATCAGTGGGGGACCTTTGGAGATGCCAATTAGTTTAACAATGCAGTGATGACGAAGTTGAATCATAACGTTCGCTTCACGTAGGAATTCCTCACGATTCTTTCGGCAACGTTCATCGTGAAGAGTCTTAATGGCAACGGGGATTCTTTCCTCACTCTCCTCTGACGGGGAAAGACTACCCCTGTAGACACTTCCGAATTCTCCTTCGCCTAGAACAGTATCCAGCTTCAATTCACAAGCAGGGATGAAATAGTAGGGCTTTGTGGTTTTCTGTGAGCTGCCTTCAGTTGTATTTGATGAGGTGCTAACCGTGCTGATCTGATGTTGGAGTATAGCAGCAAATTCGCTCTCACTTCGTTCGGATACAACGGAATCGATGCGATCGAATTTTGGCGGATTCGGTGGAACGTAGTTTGCATTAGCTGGCATGTCCATAAACATTGGAATCTTCTGCATAACTATGTAACCTGCTTCGTTAACCAGGTTTCCATTGTTACCCTGTATTGGTCTACTTTCGGGCCTATTGTCCACTATTGGTTTATCAATGAAGTAGATCTCTTCTGTATCTTTATCTTTCATCTGGTTCTCCATGGTGGCAACATCGCTTTCAGTGAAGTAGTCAATTGAATCAAATTGTGCCTGTGAATCTGCAGCAGAAACATTACTATTCCTTGCATCGTCAGTCTCCTGACTCCTTGGACAGTGATCACGTTCTATGTCAATATCAACAATGGCACAATTGTTGGTAGGTGTATTGTAGACTGTATCAGTTGTGGGTGATTGTACGAGGAAGTCCGTTGAAAAGGATAAATTCTTCATGAGATTTGTATCAATCTCCAACTGCTGATCAACACTCTTCTGCTCCTCTTCCTTCTTCGCCCCACCCTTTCGGCTGCGTCGCAAACTATTGAGACCCTCCATGAAAATGTTTTTCTTTGGACGTGCCTGCTTCAAACTACGGAAATCCGGAGATTTTGATCCTTTACGCTGCTGCGGTGAATTACTTTCAGGAGATGTGGGGGATGTACCAAGGAGTCCGGCTTTGTTTATAAAATCATTCGATGGGACGGAGAGATTTC
Organism: Lutzomyia longipalpis; assembly: GCF_024334085.1. NCBI lineage: Eukaryota > Metazoa > Arthropoda > Insecta > Diptera > Psychodidae > Lutzomyia > Lutzomyia longipalpis. The sequence goes on from NC_074710.1 coordinate 7,344,023, forward strand.
GGGTTTTGAGGATGGTAAATCCACCTTCCATACCTTCGCTATCGCTGCGATTTCGTACGAAACTCCGAACACTCTTGGGGGAGTCATCATTAGCCTGCTCCGGGCTACTCAGGGATGATGATAGTTGAGCTTTGGGACGTTTCACTTTTGGCATTGTTGATGTTAGAGGTAGCGGAGGTTTGGGTTTCGGTCGGACTGGATGGCGCAAATTTACCGGAAGACCATCGTCAAATTTTGTATAGTGTTGTACTAAATGTTCCAAGGACGTCATGTACGGACCTTCATCGATGTACAAGAAGTGGGTCTGCAAAGGAAGGAATTATTAAGGAAATTTATTTCAAAATTTTTCCTTTATGCAAGGATTCTTGATATCTTAAAAGATCTTTTAAAATTTCCTTAATTTTTTTTTCAAAATCTTCCAAAGTCTTCTTGTTCTCATAGACAAACTGTTGTACAATACTTTACAAGGAAGCTTATAAGTCATTAACAACTTCAAGTCATGTTCAGAGGAAATTAAGAACAAGTTCTTAGAATTGCTTCGTTGTTTCTTGGAATAACTTAAAGTGAGTCAAAAAAGCGACAAAATAAAGCAAAAAATCGTGATCAACAACTTACCGTCTTCTGAATCATAAAATGCATAGGTTGGTTATCAAAGAGCAGCGTCAATACTTGACTTCCCTTGTTCTTTGCTGTATACCGCAGAAGGTAGACTCCATCTGTGATGTCACTTTGATTGCTCTCATCATTTGCATTCGCATCCACACCATTGCCATCGGCTTGATTTTTATCAGCAGCCCATTTAACTTGCAACAAGCTCCGGGCGTATTCCTGAATTAGCGCAACAGCTTCAACACGATCCAACGTCCCGTGGTACCATTGGTAGCTAAAGGTAGTCGGTGTGGGTTCTTTGTAGTTCTTGAGAAATTCAACAACATGCGTATGCCCCTTCTCCTGTGCAAGATCAATCGGGAGCTCTCCTGATGATGATCTTGGTCGTAGGGGTGCATGTGCTGCTAGGAGCACCTTGATAGCATCCAAATTTCCATGTTCCGCAGCATCGTGAAGTGGCACGCATCCAGTCTCATTGTTTCGCGCTTGAATGTTGGCTTTTGCATCAATTAGAAGCTTTATCATGGAAGCCGGTTGTGTGCGGCAGGCATAGTGAAGGGGAGTATTCCCTTTAATGTCGCGAAAATTGATATTGGCATCGCATTCAATGATCTTCTGTAGGATTGCCTCATCGGCATATTGGCAGGCAAGATGAACAGCCGTCTGCCCATCTTGATTTTTGGCATCAATATTGCGGTAGCCGCACTTGAGCAATTCAGACACAACAGTGTAGTTCCCTTCTTTCGTGGCACGATGGAGGAGATTCATGCGTCCGTGGCAGCGTGAATCATGCGGTGGTGGGTCACACTTTACAATGGCTGAGAGTTTCGTCACAAGTCCATGCGATGATTGCTGGTAGTGCTCAATGAGAGAGTCCAATCCATGAATTCTCTTGTTGTCATCAATTGAGAAGAATGCATCTTCACCGTGTCGACGAATCTGGTAGTGACACACCTGCCCTTCGTGCAGCACAGACAGCACGTAGTCTCCACTCGATGAATTACTCTCACGCACCAAGAAAACCCCATCTCCGTATCCCTCTGTTGGGACGAGGAAAATACATTCAATTTATTATTCATCATATTGCACATTCCTCAATCAAAAGCACATTGAATGTTGCAAGACAAAGGTTCTGTTTATTTTCCTTTTGGACTTTCTCAAACAATGTGAAAAATGATTTGTTGTGAAAATGGAAACTAAAAGAACACACTGGCTCAACGGTCGATCATATTTCTTGCCCTAGATTTGCATATTTTGGTGAGTTATTATGAGAATTTTTTTTGTTAATAAAAAAAATTGTGTTTATGCCCTCAAAACATATAATTTATCTACTTACTACAGTTATATTTCAATCATTAAAAATAACATAGATTCGTTAATTCTTTGTGGATCCTTTAAGTAAATGTCTTCAATTAAAACTAATAAGCTTATATTTTAAAATTTAAAAATTATTGATTTGATTGAGAAACAGAGAAACTTGAATACTTAAAAATGCCCTCATGTTATAGTATACCGAAAGCCCCCTAAGTAGATTAAGAACGATTAATTTGCAACATTCTATAAGAACTTCTATGATCTTATTCTTTGTTTTCGAATCATAAAATTTTTCCTTATAATTTCTTCATAATTCACATTATGCTTGATATTCCTAACTCGTTAAATCTATAACTTATTAAATCGTTAATTAACTTTTAATTTAAGAGACTTATTAGATTAATTATCTATCCTTTTCTTCCTGGGCTGAATACGTTAGAAAAGTTTAAGACTGGGGAACCATTTTCAATCAGAAAATTTTATTTTTAGTCAGGAGAACTTTTCACATTGATCAGAGAAATTTTGTATAATTAAAATCACAAAAATATTCCATTTTAATGATCAAAAAAGGATTTGTTTTTCCTGATTGAATATTTTGCAAATTTCATATTAAATTATTAATTTTTCTTGTAAGTTTTAAAGCATTTTCTTAGCAAAAAAAATCCTACTTTGAATTATCAAATTTGTTGGAAATTTACTTTAACATTTTTATCAATTTTCAGTACTGCCTTCCCTGGAAACCAACTCAGAAATAAATATTTTTCTTTCTATTCCAATTTTATAAAGACTAAAAACGAAAACTTTTCACGATAAATATTAATCATTCCTCAACAAGAGAATAATTTTCTGATAAAAACATAAAACTGATAAATTCTTAGCTCGAAATCTTTAAACGGAAATTGCACCTTATGTCTATTTTTTCATTCTTTTTTCTAAAAAAAAAGCTTTAAATAAGTTTGAATTTCATTCACTTTGCACGACAAGGTCGCGATTAAGGCCTCAGGTGTGTTAAACATGTAAAAATTAATTTCTCTTACCATCTCTTAAAATTTGTTCTGCCCTTTCTCGCGATACTCGTCCGTGGAACCAGCACAAATTATCCTCACGATTCATCCTGATTATGTAGGAATTCGTCTGCAATGAAAAGAAATTAATTTTAATAGAGATCTCATAATTTCGAATTTATTTAATTCAAATTAAAAATAAATTATGAGAGAAATTCATGATAAGAGAAGAATTTTCATATAAAATAAATTATCCTCTCGACATTTCTCAATTCCTTCTTTTCTTCTTCACCTCTCTGAGATGAAATTTTGCTTCATTGATTAATTCCATTTAAGCGACTATCATGATGTGTTATGGTTAAATTTCCCATGTTGACGTCATTGAGCGAGAGATTGTGTCGTGTCCCTTTGTTGGATCTCTCTCGACTTGTTTAATAAATTGAGAGGTATATTTTAATCAAAATTACTCTAATTGTAACTTTAAAGGACATTTTTCCTCATATTTTCTCATTAAAACTCTAAGGAAAAGTGATAAAATGATTTTTTTTTCCTAATCACTATGACTTAATCAATGAGGTGTAGTAGCGAGAAGATCAATAAAAACACTTTTGTGTGTGAGAAAAAATCTTGAGAGATTTCGTACCAATTTTTACTGCCACTAAGTGGGTTTGCAAAGCAAATTTCTTCACCAAATTCCTCGTCTTTGCATCACATTTGGACGTTGCACCAGGGATGCATTGAAAATCTTCACTAAAAGTGACAAAATTCTTCCCAATTTTGGCTGATAAAATTCACACACAAAGTCCAAAAAGGCACCACTTCTCTTGTAAACACTCTGACTGATTGAATTCCTTCTTTTGACAGAGAATCAGCCATGGTGTGGTGCCGAAGCTAGTGACACGATCTGAGCCACACACACGTAGACGATCAGACCGAAGTTTTACAGTGGCGGGAGAAAAAAATGAGACACTATCGTCTTATCATTCTCCCCACTTTTTTTCTCATTCAGTTGTGAATTTTCTTGAAAACTTTTACATTTTTGACTCATCTCATTTTATGCTGTTACCTTTGAAATTCGAGGAATAAGATCATGTTTTCGCTGAAAAAGCACAAACTATGTACATAGGTAGCTTGAGCGTATTGAAAATTATATATGTAGGTAGTAAAATTGTAAAGGTTCTCTTATTTTAAGAGATAATATATTTTTCTTTTTGATCTATTGATTTTGGATTTTTCTTAATCTTTGAAAATTATTTATTTTCCTTAAACCTTCTATAATCTATTCATAGCAATATTGTTTCACAGCTTTACTTTCAATAAGAAATTAATTTAAAATAATTCTATACAAAAATAATTGTAAATAAATTGAAGAAGGATCTTTCATTTTAAAAGTTTATTCTGTTATTGGCTAATAAGTCGGAACAAACCATTAGGACAATCTTTATCATTGATTTCTTCGTCTTATCTATGTCACGTGTTGGTGGATCTTCCATGTGAATGACAATTTTATTAGAAAAAAAAAACTAGATTTTCTATTAAAAATTCAATTTGATTGATCTGTAGTGTATCAAAGGAGTTTATACTTTATTCTGTGCAAAAAATCTCTCATTTGCGAGATTAATTGGGACACGCGTAATTTTAAAGAGGATCAAAAATATATAAATTGATAAAAATACTTTTCATTCTAAAGACTGGAATGGGTGAGAAAAAGACGGTAAAAATTTTCTTAAAAATCTTAACAGTGACGTCACAATTATATTCTTTTGTCTTTTAAGGTTTTAAGTTTTAACGTATGAAGCATAAGTTTCGTTTATTTTTTTTAAGGGATGAATCGGATTGCTTCTTGTATTGTTTAATTGATTCTAATTGCCCCGAACTCCTCTAGACTCTTTTAAGTTCTTAAAATTATTTCTAAAGCATGGAAATATTTTTAGTATTTAATTTTTGACTCATTAGTTGTGATTCTTTTTTTGTTCAAGATTATTTTGTCGTATACTTAATATCACTGAAGTTACAAAATGTTGGAGAAATCAAATTTTGTGATTAATTTTTGGGTTAATTTAGCTGTGTAATCTCTGACTAATTACCGAATATTAAAATAAAAATTTTTTTTTAAACAAATCTTAAATAAAAATAATTTAGAATCTTTTTTCTGGTAAAGAATTTAATCTCTTCATGAATTAGGCTAACGGAAGAATTAGAATGAAGACTTCAAAAATAAGGTTTTCAATTGTACGTTCTTCCCCTTCAAATATTGCAAAAATAAACATTCCGCTTTGCTAAATGGAATAATATATCTTGTACGCGGAAAAAAATGCGTTTGAAGGAGAAAATGTGGAGTCTATTTATACCCCAAAACCATCTTGCCTCTTTGGCCTGAATGTAATTATGATTCACCCTGAGTTACATAAGTTTCAATTGAGAATAAAGTATAAGGCGGTGTTTGAGGATGAATTTGCAAGAATAGCAATGTGAATAAATTAATTGGCCTTTGACCGTGGGATTTGTTCTGTTTTAGAATTATCAGATCACAAATAAATCTTTTTTTTCCAATTTTTTTAAGCTCTTCTTGCTTTCTTTTATGTTTGCATTTTAGATTAAATGCCGTATAGGGCAGTGCTCTCTATACGCATAATCTGTTGATGAAATTGGAGAAATTCTCTCGCTCAAGTGTTGACTCATCGCACTCACCTTTAGAAGAACGTACTGTGACGTCATGTCTTTGGCTGGTAAATGTCTGGCTGGGCTATTTTATGGACTCCAACAATCTTAATGGAGGGGGTACGTGAGAGTGGAGCTCTTTCGCGAATTTTATTTATTTTTTGCACACAAGAAAAACCTCCTCAATGCAACAATAAGAAATCACAGAAATTTTCCAATAAGCTCACATGAGATTCATTTTCAATCACGTAACTCTTTTCTTTACATTCGAGGGATGCACAAAAGGGTTCACATTTTTCCTCCTGGCCCCACCGCGGATATTTCTATCAGCCACAGATAAACTAGATTAATCTTTTCCGGGTATTTTCCACCAATAAACTCCAAAGAACGTTTCCCCACGTAAGAAATCCGAGAAACACTCAAGACCAAAATGCAGCGAGATATGTGGATTTTTTATTTGTATTTTCGCTCGAAAAGCGATTATTCGTCATCGTGTGGACTGGATGAGTCATCCCGCGAGTGCCTCTCTTGCCGATGAAATTTTCCTCTCTGTTTTACTCTCACCCAGTACTGGCTGGTGGTGTGTTTACTTCTTCACCATGAAAAGCATCCAAATGGTTGAACTTGAGTCACTCTCTCGGATTGCAAAAAGGGGGCCCCACTACGCGTTTTTCATATTCCCCTGTGAGCAATTTAGCCCATGCGGGTCTCTCTGTGAGACTCTCTCCGGCTGGAGTTCTCTCTCTCTCTTTGCGGAGAGCTGAATGCACATAGGGTAAGGGAGCCAATGTTGGGAACTTCTTTTCCATATCTATACAAAATTATCTTATTTATTTCACTAAAAATTACATTATTTTATACATTTTTTGTCATTTGAGTTTTTCTTTTTGTTGTAAATAAAATCAGATCTTTTTTTTTTGTTGAAAAATCTTCAAAATTAATTCTTAATCAAAAGAAAAGTCTCTCAGAATGCATTGAAAAAATAGTGATCCATTAATTCTTTTAAAAAGTATTTTTCAATAAAAAAATATTTAAAAAAAAAAAAAAAACTTCTTATCCTGCAATAAAATTAAGCAGTTTGATATTTTTATGGAGAAAAAATCCTTAAAGCAATGATGCATATGCTTCATGTGCCTTTTTACAGCAAAATGTTCCATTTAATGTATTTCCAATTATCATTTTGAGTCAATATTGGGAATTTTTGTTAATTAGGCGTGCTATTAGCATACCCTATAGATTTTCCCAATTTGAATGTTACAGGAAAGTTCTAAAATCAAAGAGAAAATTGCAAAAAATACGTCAAGGAGAGCATTATTGCGTAAAATGAAAATAAGATTTTTTTCAATTGATTTCATTAGAAAATAGAAAATGAAAAGAATTTTTGGATGTTTGTAAAAAAAAATTAAATTTTCTTTACATTTCCTTAGAAATTTATGTTCAAATTAAAATTAATTTCATGAATAAATGTGAATAGACTCCTTTTCTACAAAGCTGTGCTATACAGAATTCTTTTAGAAAGCTCTCAAAGCTTTCTATAATTTCTTAAAAGAATAATTGAGATGTTTTGGTTTGGTGTAAAAGTGTAATATCTATAGAAATATAGATCACTATTTTAATTAAATAATGCCAAATTGAATGGAATTTTTTCTTAGATTTTCAACAAATTAAAAAAACAACAATTGAAAACAACATCAATTTTTCTTCTTCATTAGAAAATAAAGTTTTTTTTCCCTAAAATACTTTTCAACGAAAGACTTTATGGATTTTTCTCAAAGAATTAAAATACTTTTTCACATTAAATGGTATAATTTGCAGGGATTGGGCCCTAAAAGATCAAATAAGGGTTATAGAAAAAAAGCTAAAATATCATTCTTAACGAAAGTAGAGCAGCAAGAGATGTATGCTGGAAACTTTCTTCTAACTATGATCTAAACATTTTGCTCTATCCCTCTGAGAAATATGATATTTGGAGCTTTCTTCTAAACCCTTTTCTGACTTTTTTTTTGAGATGGTAAAAGATTGATAGCGCATTTTATTTGTTATAGAAATAAGAGTGAATTTATGGCTAAGATCCTACTTTTTTTTATCACAATTAAAGATTAAGGAAAAGTTTGTAGTTTTTTTTTGTTTCTTGTCATTAATGGTAATAATACTCCATCATGAATGGTCAATGGGATGAAAGAAATGTTGACAGGAAATCCACTCTTTGTGGTTATTTTGAAGAGGTGTTTGTAAAAGATTTTTCAGCGACAATTTAATTCCCTCTTGAGTTGCGTTGGATGGGCTTTTTTTTAATTCTTGTAGACACACATCGCTTCATCGGCACCGTCTGGGCAGTCCGTGATCTTGAAGTGGAAAGTCAAAACAATTCATTTCTGACTTTTTTGAGGAAGAAGGGAATGGATGTTTTAATTCAAGATGTTCAAGCCAAAGATTTTTCTTCTTTTTTTGAAAGTTTTTTTTTTAAAGGATTGCTGATGAATTAAATTCACCAAGAAATTAAATTAAACTCAATTTCTTGGAGGCTCTTTGAAACTCTGAAGGTATAGATCCACACAAACAATCTCAAAAATATAAGAAAAGCACATTTCCGCTTAAAATTTCAGAGAAACTATCTCAAACATCTTGATAATGAAAGTACAATGGAGAAAGGAATTTTTCTCATTTATAGGGATGTACCTTGTCGCACAATTGATTCACAGAGATACATCTACCACTGATACAGCGAAGTTCCCCTTCCGGGCATGGTGATATGTGGGCTGTTCTCAGTGTAACACGATCCGTACTTGAGTACTTGTAGTCTGCTTCAGAATCACTTGTCATCATTATCTCTTTGCTGTCTTGGAAGTTAGCTGGAATGTGATGAAAAAAGTGAAAGGGAGTTTTTTGGTTCCTCCTCGTATTACTTCATATAAAATTGTTTGTCATTATGTCGCTCAAGTGTTGAAGAAGAAGAAGAAAAATATGAGGAAGATCTTACCGAGACTCTTGGAGTACTGAACAGCTCGCCCGGAAGCTGCTTCACTTTGAATTTCATCGTTGTCACTTTCATTTGCTTTTGCATCTGGGAGGAGGGTGGTATTTGGTATGGTTCTCTCAAAGTGATCATCATCCGAGAAGGCATAGATGTCCTTTTCCTCATCAGCAGCTCGAGATTTGGTCACTTCACCGGCAAGGCGATCATCTCCGGAGATTGTCAAGTAGGGACGGCTGTTGGGACTATTTGGAGCCTGTTGATGCACGAAAGGATAAACCCTGGCATTCCCATAGGACAGTGGGAAGCTTCTTGCATCCTCATCTTCCTCACAATCCATCTCATCTGAATCATCCGGGCAATCTTTGTAGTGATCACATCGCCATTTATCCGGGATGCACTTCTCATTTGACACACATCTTTTTCAAGCAAAAATTAAATTGTGAATTTAAGAAAAAAAAATCTCACAAAAAATGCTTAAAGAGAAAAATTTCTCACCGAAATTCGTTGGTTTCGCAAAATTTGCAATTTTCTTCATCATCTCCATCGGCGCAATCTTTAATGTTGTCACATTTCCATTGGAGTGGGATGCACGTTGAGTCCAAGCATTTGAATTCGTTCTTGTAGCATTTCCCACGTCTTGTCGGATCTTCGCACACGTTGCGATCCAATGAATCCGGATAGCTGTCGCAATCGAACATGGTGGTGAGAATTTCTGAACTAGCAATAACATGGCTGCATGCCTCCAGAATGGCTACAGAGGGAACACAATGAAATAAAACAAAAAGAAAATGAGGAAGAAATTCACTAAAAAAAAAAAGGAAATTCTTACATTTGCAGATCCTCTTGCACGGCTCCAGGGGATTTCCCATTTTTGCTGGGCGACACTCTGGCTCAAGGACTGTGCAGACAAATTCCGCAGCACGGATTGAACAGTGTGCCTCAATGAGGTACTGCAGATGATCCAATTCAACTTGATTCAGTTGCTTCCGATTGAGTGATGTTAGATCATACGGAAGAACGCCTCGGCAAAGGGGGAGGGATGTTGACTTGCAAATTCCTGGATTGTGTTTGAGAAACGTATACACTATTAATTTATTGTTTAATTTATTGACTAATTCGCATGACTAATTGCCCCGCGTGGGTTAAGGGGCGCCCACAGGAGGTTTTTGCAAAGAAATTCATTTTTTTTAGTAGTTTAAACAGCTTGTTTTATTAATCACCACTATAAGGCTTTTTTTTTAGTATAATATTATAATGTTAGTACAGAGTTAGTTTGCAATAGAACTAGGATCTTAGGACTTAGAATAGGAGGGATGGGTCTCTCGTACGCAAGTTGTGGATTGATGATTTTTGAGAATCAGATGATCTTAATTTCTTGAATTAAAAGATATTTTTTTTAGGTTTACTCAAAATATTTCATGAGATATCGTTAATATTTTGTAGTATTTTAATGAAAGGACTCTATTTATTTTTGTTCATGCCATGACCTTACTGATCTATGCTAAATCTAAAACATTATATTATGGTATATTAAAAATTATTTAATTGCTAATTATTATTTTTATTAAAATCAATTAAAAATTATTAAAAAAAAAAAAGCTTTGACGATTGAAGCATTTTGTAATTTTTTTTAGCAATTTCTATGGTTGTAACACAAGAGATTAGAACCTTGATTAGAACACAATTAAAAGCTCCAAATGTCCTTAAAACCTGGAATGATTTAATTCTACCAAAATGTGAAATGTTATGAAATTAAGTTTTATTTAATTAAAAAAATATTTTACTTATTATAATCTAAAAAAAAATAAAATCCCAAAACCATATTTTTTAGGCCTCTCTGATGTTCTTTCTTACTCAAAGAACAAAATCTCAAAATGTAGTGAGAATTCTCTTCAAATGATTTATTCAGAACTTGGTAACTTGCCATCATCACTGCCATTATTCTTCACACCTTCTGTCGTATGATCTACTTTGGAGATGATGGGCAGCGTTGGGGAGACCCTGGTGCGATAGATACTGGCATCAGTTGTGGAGGAATGTGATGCGCTTCCATTTTGATTCTTTATGAGTTCCGCATTGAGAATACCGAGAATCCTCTCGTCCTCCTCAATGGGTATACCAAAGTTATTCTGATGCCCCGATGTGAATCCATACTGTTGCAGCGTCTCCCGCGTGGGTACAACTAATTTCGTTGGATTCGTCCGCTCCGTTGCAGCTGCATCTGCGCTCTGTCTTACTGTTGTGGGCCTCACGGTGTCATTTGTAACATTTTCCACCGATGATGCACTCTCCGTTGTACTTGAGGGTTTTTTCACGAAAATCGCAAAAACTTCTGAATCATCATTCAAGCGATTGGCCAAATCCGGCCCCTTGATGACTTCCAGTAGCTCCTCTGTGGTTTGATTGAGTGTTGTGGCAAGATCGGTGGCATTGAATGTATTCGCATGGCCATTTATTATGCCCGGCTTTACACGTTCCTCACTTAATTTATCCAGATCATTGAAATCCACCGTGAGGTCTGATTCTAACGACACATCACCCAGTGAGGCACCATGAATCTCATTCGCAAGATTGCTATTTAACTCGCTCTCTGTGCCACCGGATGCATGATAAAGAGAAAAGCAATTTAAGTGAATGATGATACAAAAGAATACAAGAAGACTCCACAAACTACTTGCAAAAGGCACCACTTACCGATAACTACATAGTATACAACTACTCCTAGAATTCCACATATAAATAGGAGCGCCAGTGGCCATTTGATGTATTGCCAGCATTTGCTGGAGATGCTTGAAATGTGACTCCATCTCCGGCGAGTGGATGATGTGGATGCAATTGGTGTTTGACTCCCGGTTGCCTTCCAGAAGCTAATGTTGTGCAATGTGCTACCAATGGAATTTGATGATGATGTGCTCGATGAATTTGTGGGTCTGTTGGTGGGTATTCTGTAGAGGGTGTCTGGATGTGATCCCTGCAAAATTAAGAATAAAAGTTCAAGGAATTAGTCATTGAACAAGGAAGTCTTGTGAGAACTTTTAGTGGTAGTTTGAATAATTTTTTGATGACAATTTTAGCAAACTTTTGGTCAAAGTTTGAGCAATTTTCTGGTCAAAGTTTCAGTTAACTTTTAGTCGAAGTTTTAGCAAACTTTTGGTCAAAGTGTCAGCAAATTTTTAATCAGAGTTTCAGTAAACTTTTGGTCAAAGATTGAGAAAACTTTTGGTCAAAGTTCCAGTAATTTCTTGCTCAAAGTTTGAGCAATTTTCGGGTCAAATTTTCAGTAAATTTTCGACAAATTTTCAGCAAAGTTTTGGTCAAACTTTTAGTAAACTTTTGGTCAAAGATTTAACAAATTTGGTCAAAGTTTGAGCAAACAAAGGTAAAACTATGTAGGTTTCATAGAAAGTCTGAATTTATGATATGTACCGGGTCAAATATTTATCAAAGTTTGTCTAAATATTTGCCTAACTATTGAGCGCAGTAGGTAATATAATAGATGGTATAATATAAAGTAATATTAAATAAAAGTTCAGAGAAATAATTTCAAATGTTAAAATTAATGCTAAAAAAATTATAAGAATTGATCAAAGATTATAAAAAGTTTGCCCAAATATTGGCTCAACGTGTTAACTAATTAGGGCCTAATTTGGATCTCTTATTTCCTTTTTTATTCATCTAAAATCAACTAAATAATGTATTAAAATGGTACAATATTGACTTTTATATTATTATATTTTTTCCTATTTTTGCGAACTATAAAGTGTCTAAATTAGGTCATCCTCCCATAATAAAAAAACCCTTTCTATTTTAATTTTAAAGGAATTGATCAAATATTGTACAATTTTTGACTCAATTAAAACTCAACCGTTTCGCTCTAGGATCGCCGGAATCTCGAGTTCAATGTTTGATCAAATTTTGACTCATTTTACACTTTTAATATTAATCTTGAAGCCCAAACATCAGTTTTAAATTAATCCACAAGAATTAAATGAGAATTCATCCTTAACCATCTTGCTGATTTATGTAAATAATTCCATTTATGTAATGCTAATCTCTATTCTTATTGCATTTGCGCTTTGTATGATTCACACTGTGGGCAATGCAAAAAAAAAAAACAATTTTCTTGCATAAGAAGAAAACACCATTTTCCACTTTTTCATCACCCACACACCATCATCAACACAATTGGTGCAATCGAACATGCGTAAATGGAGAGTGAAATTTCTCCCTGGCAAAAATGCAGTTTAACACTTAAATAATAATTAATATTTTACAACACACATGTGCGTTTCATTGCAAAATTAATGAAAATGGAACTTGAACAATTTACTTATTTTTTTTTGTATCAAATGTTTGTGTTTAAACATGTTGGACATAGAAATTCCCACCAAATGAAAGCATTTATACGCATATATTAATTACATATTATGTACATACGTACAATAAAGAGTTTTTCAATTTTATTAAAACAACATTCAAAGTGAGAGTCACAAGTAAATCCCAAATGCAGTATGAAGATTCACATGAGGAATCCACTGGATTGCGTAATGCATTTTGTGGCAAAAAGTCTTCCTGGGCACCTATTGCCATCTTACCAAGAGAGAGAATCTCTTTGTGCGTAACATGTTGCACTTTTGTGGAACAATTTATTGTAATAATATCACGAAGAGATTTCTTTGAATGCACCCATGTAAAATATTGTCTTCATAATTCACCCGCCCGAATGACTTCCACGTTTCTGTGTCTCGCTGCTCCTCTATATTGTAGTGCAAAAATGTAGGTCTCCTTGAGAGCTAATAAAGAATTTCAATTTTGCACACTCTTTTCTCAACTAAACGCGCACACACGGAACAAATCTCTCAAATGAATTTTTGATTAAATATGAAGCAATATGTGATTGAATCTCTTGCAAAAATATATTCACACCACGACCTTTTTTCCATCTTTTCAATTTATTATAAAATTCAAAAATTCAATTGCAGATGATTAAAAGACATCCTGCTAAATTGTAAAGGTATTAATAGAAATGCTATAAACAATTGAAAATAAGAAGAATTGGTACGAAAGTAGGAAATTATTCATTACACCGCAAGTCTGCATTTCAGTGATTTTTTTGCCATTGCTATTGCATTGATACTCCACACAAATGGAGGCCAGAAAAATTTCCCATGTTTTTCCATATGAATTATTTTGTAATCATCATTGAGGAAGGAACATTTTGTAACAATAAATTGAGTTTTTTGCATTAAGTACATTGAGAAGGAGAATAAATGCGGAAAAATTACTTAAAAATATTGTTTCATTGATATTTTATTCATCCTTGTGAAAGTTTTTAGAAAAGCGCGTAGAAGTTTTTTTTTTTTTTAATTTTACTTCATTTATTTTACCTTCTGCATTACCTGTAAGAAGATGGGATAAAAATGAATAAAACTTTTTAAAGAAAGTTCATTGTCCCTGTAATTTGACATAAATTTTTATTGGTGTAATGAATCACTTTTTATCTACAATATAACTAACAAAAAAAAAACATTAAATAATTAAATTCCATCACGAATGATAAAATGAAAACATTTCAGCAATTTGTGAATGAAATGGATGAGCTTTCGGCATTAATTTGTTCAATTTATTTCCTAATTTACGATCACTCTCGTAGAGTGATTTTCTGTTTGTTTTAACATTTTTCTATGGTCATTTTGAAGTGCAAAAAAGGTGCAAAAACATCTTGAAATGTTTAAAGCAAATATAAATATTGAATTGAGAAAAAATCTCCATTTTTTTCTGAGAGAGCACTCAAAAAAAATTGGAGAAATGATGATCTTTCTGTTATTGTTGCTTTATTGAAAAATAATTTATATACCTTTTCACTTTGATGAAACATTTTTATCATTACTTTTTAGATTATTTATTTGAAGACAGCTTAAAGAAGAAATTTATTCCATTTGACCATGGGAGAAGAAATAAATCAAATTTAGAGAGAAACAATCACCAAATCAAATTAAACAGTAGCTTTGTGTTATAAAAAAAGAGACGTCCAAAAAACATCCATTTCAACTTGTTAGAGATTTGTGAATTGATAGGTGAAGCCATAAGAAAACGGAGGAAGACAAGCGGGTACAAAAAAGTCTTTCTTCGAGTGGATGGATAATTTAAATACCTTCGAATGTTGTGCAATGATGTTGTTGATCAGGAAAACTCTTCGAGGCAATTTATCCGTTTTTTTAATTCAGCTTCTAACTCAATGATCATCAAATATGATCATCGCAAAAAAAAATCTTCGTGCTCTATTGGCTTCCCAATTGTTATTTATCTCCTCGCAGAAAATGGTAAAAATGACAAGGCATGGATGAATGGAGATAGAAAAAAACGACTAACACGATAAATTACCAATATTTGACATCAAATGGCTATAAGAGGTGAGCAGGAGAGAGAAAAAACTCTACAATTTTTGCATGATTGACCTCGACGGTGTACTCACAATACGCATAGACGTGTACAATGCTGCAATTATCCGGCATTTATATGAGAACTTCCTCGACTTCTTGTACACCACACTCGCGCGGTTTTCCATTTTTGCAAAGAAACTGCTTTTCTAAGAAAAACTCTGAATTTCTGAAGAACAATCAGTGTAGGGCTTTGAACTGTCTATCGTAAATTTTTCACCTGATTTAATATACTTTTTACGTTTTTTTTTGTATTTCAAATTCAAAAGTTCTCTAGCGGAGAAAACAATTTGATTATCTGGGAGCTGATCATTCACTACTTAAGGTCCTCTGGTGTCGAAAACTAAAGTTAATCTGTCTAATTACTTTGAAATTTACATTCAATATATTGTCTTGGTTTGGCCCTCTAGTGGAAAAATTAATATCAGTTATCTGGAAAAAGAATTACTTACCCGTTAATATCCGAAAAATTAACAAATTTTTGTCAATAATCTTTCATTGGATTAGCCATCTAGCGGAGAAATTATTCTTATTATTCGGGAAATGAGTTAGTATAGTCGTTGGTGTCGAAAACTTGAAGAAATCTGTCTGATTACTTTAAATCTTCAGTGAATAAAATTTCTTGGTTTGGCCCTCTAGCGGAGAAACCATTCTTATTAACCAAGGAGCCATAAAAGTTCAGTTAGTGTCTAAAATTTGAAAAAAGAATATATTTTAGATCTAATTCATATTATTTGTAATAAAAAAATTAATTTCAACAAAGACCTTTAAAATCCATCTGGTATTTTTACATAAATCTACAAAAAATCTACACTAGATGGCGCCAAAAAGATATCCGATTTTCAATAAAAAAAAAGAAGCAGCATTTTGATTTCAAAATCGTTAACCATATAAATTCCCTTTCCCACGAAATTCTCAACTCCTCGTTGGAGTTTTTAAATAAACAAATTGATTTCGTGCAGATAAAACAATCCATATCTTCCGTGCCATCAACTTGCGCTTTTCTTTTTTTGGCCATCACAACATCAAATACGCTCCATAATCACGAATGTAATATTCATGTTTTCACTTGAGCAACTGAATTCTTGGGCGAAAACAATTGGAATTTCTACAATTTTGCCAGTGAATGGAGAAAAATGAAGATGAGCTGAGAGAGAGATCTTCTCGCATAGCTTTCAATTGAATTGATACATTACATAAATTTGTGGTCAAGCTAAAAGGAAAAGATCCACACAAACACATGAGAATGAATAATTGAAGACAAATAATTTCCTGGTTTTGGTGTATATCGCAAATAAAAGATTGAAGATGAAAAAAATAATGTTTCTTTATATGGAAAATCAAGAAATATTCATTGAGCAATCACTATCCTTCCAATTACATCCATTCTCCCACAGTTGATGGATCGCCTATGATCCAATATGTTAGGAAAATTTGCTAAAGAAACCACAATTTGTTATCAAAAGCCCTCAATTTGCAATTCTATTGCAAAATTTCCTACATAACCATAGCTCAATTCAGCAATATATTGGTTTTTTTGTGTCTTACAAGAGAAGCTCTATGATGAGCTCCAAGGGGAGAAAATCTTCGTTGTGCATTATTTAATATTCTTCAATAGAAGCATAAGATGGTAAAGATAAATTAAATAGTTTTCCATTGAAAGAGAGTCAGTGGCATATTGGGTTGTATTTCTTGTGTGTTTATTGCCTCAGGATTGATTGGCTGATTGAGATTACCGAGAGTATTTAATTGTTTAATTATATTCAAATAAACTCCATCTTTTGAGTATTAGAAGATCAGAGCCATCTAGTGGCAAAAATCAATTTGAGATTAAGAACATATTTTTTTGGACATCTAACTTTTTTTCAAAGCCTCTAGTCAGAGCTTAAGGTCTTTTTGCACAAAAGGCGACATATTCCATCAACGCGAATTCCACGAAGACGCGGTAAAGACTCAAAGAGCACAAATGAATACCTCTCACGGAGTTTTCCTCTCAAATTCTTTTCAATAGGAGCGCATTTCAATTCAATTAAAATTGTATTATACGTATATGATACATTGTTCAAGCTCAAACACTTCCTTATTCTCCATAATCACCCTCCCTCCGGGACGATGAATGATGTTTACCATTCATTGAGACATTAAGCACAACATGGATTTTTTTTCTTACTGAATTTCTGTTGCCTGTCGCTCCTTACGAAGGTGACATTCCCATGATATATGAGAAAATATTAATAGAATGGAATAAGAATTAACATATAAAAGTTATTCATTAAAAGCTCTCGCGGGCACTCTTCGCATATTCTTAGCATTTTGTACGCACCGACAAAAATTTAAGGTGTGTGCGTGCATTCCAATGGAGTTCCTTAAAAGACGAAAATCAATCAATTTCGGAGAGATTAAAAGCATTTAATTAATAGCTGTGACAGAGTCAAGAGCAAATGTTTCTGTAGCTTAAAAAAACCAATGAACTCTGCCAAGGAGGGGCGGAATTTGTGAGAAATTTTGGGAATGTTTTATATAGTTTTAAAAGAATTTTCCAATTTTTCTCAATTGAAGAAAACAAAAATCAATTTATTCCAACCTCAATTTACTTATGTTACAATGCAGCAAAACACTCAACTTATTTAACATTCACCTGTCCATCCCTCCTACCAAGTTCCAAGGATTAAAATTCCATAACTCATTGAGATAAGAAAATTCCCAACATAGAATTCCTCTAAAGAAGCATAAATCAAAGCTCGATGCACAATATAATTATGAAATCATGATGAATTAATTGAAAATATTGGAGGTGTTTCCCTTTCAGTTTTTACCCATAATCACGTGAACTAATTTAAATCTAATTATTTCAATCACCTTTTTGCATTATCAGTGAAAATTTATCGCTTGTCCCGCTTGAAAAAAAAATTCCTCCGTGGAATGCACGAGACACACGCAGAGATTGCCTATCGGTTGGGATTTAATTAACACACCCCTTTAATTGACGTGCAATCGCGGTGTTATTGAAATTCTTCTTTCTCGTATTATAATATTAAACTTATAGTATACCCCACGATTTTCAGAGACGGCGCGCGAATGCGAAAGAAATTTATTATTAATAAAATATCCTTATCGCATGAGTGATCGTGTTAAAAATGTCTTTTTCACGCGATATCACGGCAAATGATCAAATATATTTATAATGCACTTAAGGACATTTGCTAGTTTTATTGGTGTTGATAGAAAAAAAGGCCCAATGGCACATAAAATATGTTTAGTATTTTGAGAAGTTTTTCTCTCTTTTTTTGTGCATGTTTTTCACGCATAGAGACAGCATCAACAACCCAAAACATTCATCAATGTGACTTTACAAGGGTTTTTTTTTTAAACTTAACTTTCGTTTTATTTTCAATTACAGCTAAAGTGGCACACCTTATTTCGCTTATTGTGGGCGCCCATCCCAAACTGTTTATTGGTGTCATCGAAAGTACATGAAAGACCTAGTTTTTCAATTTAATATTAACACACACACATGGTTCTTGGGGCAACCGCACGCCTTTTTGCGCCCCGATTGACCTCTTTTTTTCTCACTTGATCAACTCCAAATCAATCGATCTCTCGCGGTGCAATCGTGAGAAATGTGCAATAGTACAATTCACAAAATGTTAATGAAAAATTGCGAGTATTTACAATATGATCACCATCTGTGGTGAAGACGCAGTCTCTATTTTTCTGCGTGCGCTCTACGCTCAGATGGAGATGATTTAAACAAGAGATAGGGGCACTAATAGGTCAACTTGTCTCTATAGCAGAGGTGTTGATTGCAGAGATTGCGTGGTAATATGAAGCTGCTGGGAATTATTATGCTTTACCAGGTATAATTTTCAATTTAACCCCTACATGTTCCAAGCTACTTTCTCGTTTCCCTTTTTTTCATTTATAGTTATTTTATCATATGTTTTGGCTTTTTGAACTATTGATATAATTAAAATGAGATTGTATTTTAATCAGGAAAAAGATCTCATTCTCGGAATAATGAAAATCATTCACAATTTTTCATAATTCTAATCCTGGAAAATTTATTTGAAACTCCCGGAAAAAAACCTCTGCAGGTGTGCAAAGATTCATACGGTTAAAAAAAATACGATGGATAACATTGATAGAGTCTACAAAGGCACGTCCGGAAGTGATAGGTCCAATATGTCTAAGAACTATTCCAAAAAAACTTTACATAAAAGACAATTTATTGTATATATTAATCGGAAATAGGTTAATTATTTAAGGATAATAACCACAGAAAAAATATATCTTGCAAAGGAAATCTTTTTTCTATGTTTATTGGACTTTCAGGAGTTGAATTGAAGAAAATTGTAAAATCTTGAATTTTCAAATTTTTAAGTTAAAGAAAATTCACATTCGCTTAAGGACAAAATTAGGTTTTTTCTAGAACTAAATATTTTTCTCATGTTAATAACCCGAAATGATATTTTTAAATGATTTTTTTTGTATTAAATAACTTTTACTGATCTAGGAGGAAATAGAAAAAATCAGCAGTTCTACTACTTGACACATATGGGTTAGAAACTCAATCTATATGAAAATTCTCCTACCTTGTGTACATGAGGGTTAAATTACCAACATAGGAGGTCTGACAAAAAACATGCCTTTGATCTACATTCAACCCAGACAAGATCGCAGACTATTGATATAAATTAAATAGCATTTTCACGGTAATTTCTTCAGACTTATTATGTTCTTTTTTTTTCTTATTTCTCTCATTTTGCAAAATCTCCACACAGGAGTTTTCTTTTTGCATCACTTTATTTTAGCAAAGTTTTTTTTTAAAGTGCAATTACGGATGATTTACCCACTGGTGCTGAATTTTTATTTCACCATGAAGGTCATGAATGGTATTTTATAAAACCCCCGTCGTAATTGGCGCGATGTCTTTTATTGAAAGAGAGTGCTAAAAGAAAATAAGTAAGGAATGAAGAAAATAAAAGTGCATAAGAATGTGAAATACGGTTGATTGTCGTAATTGATTTGGAAAGTTTGATTGTAGTGTGTGTAGTGGTTGGGTTATTGTGGAAAGTAAAAATGCATTCTATTGACGGCGGGGAAGTTTATAAAATATATTAATTTTTAATTCATCCATTGTTTACTTCTCGTCTACGTGACGTCTTTTATGGGCAAAAGGTTGCGTCAAGTCGGATGGAAAAGGCTTTCAAAGAATTTAATAATTTGCTGTTTTATAGAGGAAATTGACTTTCTTTTGAATCATATAAAAATAAACTATATATGAGCGAGCATGAGCCGTGTGGTTTCAGTGACAGAGAACTAAGACTCTGTGACTGAAAGGAAGTTGAAGAAAAAAGAGAATTTAATTTGCGGAAATTCAGGAAAATTTCAACTTTCTTTATCAAAATTATTAAAATTTTCCTAGGTTTTTTTTAAATACATATTTAAGTGCCCGAGAATTTTTATTTTTCTTTTAATTTTGGAAATATTCTAATTTAATTGCCAAATAAAAAAATCTAAATTTCTGGTTTTCTTTCTAGTTTTAGAAACGTTCTAATTTAGTTGCTGAATAAAAAGATTTCTAGAACTGTTTATAAAGCCGAGAATTTCTAGTTTGATTGTCAGATATGTTAGAAAATTCCTAGATTTCTTTCTAGAAGTGTTTCAAAGTTCAAAAATTTCTGGTTCTCTATTCAGAAAGGGACAATTTCTGACTTTCAATTTAGAAGAAAAGAATTCCAAGTTCTCTGCCCAAAAAAAATCAGAATGTCTTTGAATTTCAATTCATAAGAAAGAAGTTTAAAAAAAAAAACAATCTAATCTATTTTTTTTACACTCCTACAAAATCAATTGCTGCACTTCCCAAAATCGTCTTCCATTGGAAATTCTCTCTACGTAAATTCCTCAACAACTGCCCCAGTGCTGTGCGATGAAAGTGAAATATTAAAATTGAGAAATATAAAAAATGTCCGTTGACTTCCTTTCAAAATTACGCACATTAAAGCTAATTGGATGTAATGTTTCAATATCACGAATGCTGGATTGACAAATAACCCCACGAGTCGCATTTTATTGATTTGTCTTCAGGGGCCAATTGATTTATTCCAAGAGCGTTGTCACCAATAAATAAAAATTGTTTATAAAAAAAATCTTGAAAATTTCAAGTGAAATTGTGTAACATTAATTTTACTTCATTCTGAACTATATGGATGTTTAAATGAGAAACTCTCGTTAAATTGCGTGTGAATGTTTTTTAAAAGAAAAAAAAAAGTTTCCAATTCGTTTTCATTTGCAAGAAAAGCAAATTTTTCTCCCTTCTCAATATATCTCTTGTGAGATTGTTAACATTTTTTTTTATGCCGTATGATTTACAATGGAAAATTCTTCTTTCAATGGTACAACAGTGAGGCTGGGTGAAAATGAGAAAACACTGAGAGAAAAATTATTAAAGATATCCTGAAGGAAGGAAGATACGAAAAAAACAAGTCAATTTTATGCTAATTATCGTGTTTTAGTCTTTTTAAATTAAACATAGAAGAATATTCTGATTGTTTAGTCATTTTTGCCGATTTTATTGATTTTAAATTTATCGAAACGTCGCTGTATAAACTCTGCGGTCGTTAAACTTTAAAATAACCATATAAATTCAAATTTTATCCAATTTCTCCAAAGATGAAACTACTAATTTATGCTGGAATTCTTGAAATAATTTCGAAAGAATCACCTGACTTAAACGTTCTAATTATGCAAATTTTTATTTTAAAGTTTTCTCTTTAGAAAAAAAAGAGATTTCTCAATACTTCTGTATATATTTTCCGGCCATTTGTACCGGAGGTAAATAGAGAATAAAATGCAAAAGTGTTAAGGTGGCTATATAATCAGCAGAAGGGGGAGGAGAGAAACTAAAAATTCTGTTATTGTTTCGCGATCAATACGCGCGAATGAAGTTTAAAAAATTCTCACGACATGATTTTTCTGGCAGAAAAATGGGAATATTGTCTTAAGGGGGGATTTTTTTTCTCAAAGTATTGCACAGAAGAGAAGAAATATCCAAGGATTTGTGGGATATATTGTTAATTTGCATATTTGTCCTTTAATTAAAATTTTCTTCAACACGATTGATCCTTTTTGCTCACCATTTCTTTATCCATCTGAAGGATGTATTGAAATCTTCCAATATCTCCAATTGAGAGATCCTTAACACTCACACCGTCACATTTATTTAATTCTTCACCGGGACACTGAGAATAATCCTCGGTGATGTTCTTGAAGAAGGCATTTGAGAAATTTTGTGGCTCAATGTCGGGATCTAAATTATTTAATTGTGGATTTGGCACAGTTGAAATAGCACTTAAATCCCTTTTGGGTGGTGGTGAGTAATTTTTCGGTTTTGTCGCTTTACCAGCTTGAACGTTGTACTGTTTGTTCACCATTTTAATCCTTTAATTTGCAAAAAAAACAAACAAATATTTTCCTTCGCACAATCACTTGCGAGAGTTTCAAAGCACCACTGTTTGGGAATTCTTCGCGAAAATCGCGCGCGCACACACAACACCCAAAAAGCACCTCCACCGTGCACACCGATGGTTTACTACGGACTGAGTGGGGCCCCTTCGGAGTTGGCAGCAAACACCATCGGCAAGAGCTAGTTGAGACCACCACTATTTGCAATCTGGAGGCGCACATTCACCCATCCGGTGCCACGGAGAGCTGAAAAGATCGCGCGCGCATCCAATAAATCGCAAAAATAGGAACAAATGGATGATGAGACAAACTTAAAGCTCGATCAATATTTATCGCAGAGCAATGTGTGTATGCTGTCGAAGAGCAATCGAGAAACTAAACATAATATAAGAAGTGGTATTACGGCCAGAGTCTGAGATGGTGTAACGTCGCGAGCACGTTTTGCTTTCTTGCGCGCCACAGACGAAGACTCCGGAGGTAGGGATTGATTCACGGCGGGGATCAAGTCTTTTTCTTTTAATTTTTCTCAATTCACCATCATGGTGAATTAACAGAGATGAAATGAAGAAAAAAAAAGAGAACAAGCAAACATTGGAGATTTCTGTGCGGTTTAAAAATAGCCTCCCATACACCAGCAAAAGGATCAACGATTGATTGTTGAGTTTCTCTGCTTCGCGATCTTCACGTTTTACCATCGTCTTGCACGATCCCCAATATTTTCAACAAAAATCCAAGAGCATTTTTCAAGCGACACAAAAAGTGTTGACTTCTTGTTGTACGAAATAGTGTGGAAAAAATATCTGGTGTGTGGTATGAAATTAATTGAAAGTGATCTACGCTCGATCACTGAATAATTTCTTTGACTCGCGCGCGGTAAAGAATAGCAAATAGAGTGGAAAATCATGTTGGAAATACAATGCTGGAAAATTTCTTAGAGGAAATTGATTTAAATTGACGGAATGGAATATTTAGAATTTCTTTGTTAGGGTGGTCCGATCGATCTTGTCTATTTTATTGTTTAAAATGTTATAGAAAGATTTTTTTAGAAGCGTTAGAATTACATTTTGAATGAATTTATGAAAAGGTTAATAAGTCATAGTGAAGAGTGGGATAAAAGAGTCTCTTAGGGGTATGGAAAAGACTCAAAATATTCTATTTCCTAGATAGATAGAACAAAATAATATGAGAAAGAATTGTAGAGTACAAAACTTTGCTTTATTTGTTTGGGAAATGTGAAATTTTGAGCTTTTTCCAAACTCTTAAGTGACTTTATTTGCCCCGTTCTCCCTTATTTATCCAGAATAATTTTTAAAAAAAATCATTCAAGACTTTCAGAACCAAACAATCACTTTTAAGCCCTTTTAAGACACTTCCAAAGAGCCATAAGAAAAGACAATGCCTAATGCTTCAGTTGTGTGACAAAAAGGGTTAATAGCATTTGATGGGTGATCGCTGAGACATCACACCACGTATACCTTAAAGAATTTCATTGAAAAGAAGCAACTATATAAAGTAAAAAAAAAGTAATATTTCACTTTTAATTGAAAGAGGGAAATAGCACAGTAAAATGATTCGCAATTTACTTTGTGGCTCATGTGAGTCTAAAGAAGGTATTATAGAGTACTTGCGAAATTGCATTGAGGTGTTTTCTTACGTCTCCCTCTTACTCACTATCCGGTATTTGGCGGGAATTTTTTTTCCAGAGTGAGAAGAACTCCTCACTATCGGAAATCCAATTGTTATTCAACGCGCATTTATTAAATGAAAAATGACAATGTTGTTGTGTCAACAATGAGAATTTCGATTGAGAAATGGTCTGCAAAGTTTCACAGTGATTGCCAATGTGGTGTCTGGATGGTTATATTGCTATATACATTGTACATTTTCTAGATATATACAATGTACCGGTGAGAGTGAGATGGAGACTTTTAATGATCTTGGGGTATTACATCTCCCACCCGGTGAGTTGTGAGAAGCAATGGGGCGATGGCTATCTGCACGATGAAGAAGAAACCTGGCGACTAGACGACACAGCAGCATAGAAAGTAATAAACTTTTGTGAATTCTTTGTCATGTGATCGTGCGTGAGAGAAAAAATAAAGATCTACACACGCTTGATTGCTTGCGATCATATATCACGTGAATGAATGAAGATCACTTGAGATCACCAAGAGATCATTTTCTCCTTATTTTTTTTTTAATTTGAAATTTGTCAACAAACTTCTGCAAAAAAAATCCGACATAAATTATTTTTGCTATTTTATGCATTAAAATGAAACTGAAGTGATGTAGCGAAAGTTTTTCACTTAACTGGAACGCCCTTAAATCAGTTTGAAAACCTTCCATAATTTATCTTGTAATTGTAAATATTTGTGTGTCTGTCGTGTTTTTTTAACATGCCGTACACGGTGTAGCGAGAGAGACTTGAGATGAAAAGATCGAAAAATTCCGAGACTTAAAGCTCATGTATAGTAAGGAAAAAAAATCGCAAAACAAATCGGATATATAAAGGGAAATGAAGAAAGCGCGCGAGTTTTTGTGCCATTCATAAATTTTAGCGGGAATTTCGTGCAAAATACCAATAAAATGAGTACTCTCATTGAAACTGGTTGAACGTTTTAATTATCAATTACGAAAAAAGAAAACATTACGAGGGATATGAAGAGAATTTCGTTCTTGAAGTGTGTTAAACGATGTTTAAATCATTTAATATGTTGAGAACCGGTATAATTCACGAAATGTTATTATTATACGCTGTGTGTAAATAAATATAGAAAAGTGTCAAAAAGGTTTACCCGGCTGGACGATGGAATAGAATAGAGTAAAGATTGTAGCGTTTAAAATTCGTAGGGTTGCAATTTGAAGATGTAATTTTAACTTTAATGTTGTATTCTACGCAATGGACCTGACGTGTAAGAAATAGTCAATTCCTGCAAAATAGTTTACCCGGCTGGACTATAAAAAATTGGGTTTCTTTCATTTTCATTGGGAAGGAAATTTTCTCGGATTTCTAAGTCCATAATTTTGTTTAAAAAAAAACATTTAAAGTTTAAAGACGTTTGCACACCAAGCAAATCTATGAACTTTTAGGAAAAAAAAACTTTTTCGCCCAACGTGGGGCTCGAACCCACGACCCTGAGATTAAGAGTCTCATGCTCTACCGACTGAGCTAGCCGGGCTGTGCGAATTTTTTATTTTATTTCAATTGCACTAGATTTGAAATTATTCATACTCAAAAAAAAAGTAACGAAACGACTTGAATTCGTATTAAACATTTTTTTTTATTATTTCGTAATTAAAGAGAAAAACGTTTGATTTCTGAAATCATCAACATAGTGCTTGCTACTCATCTTCAGACCGAAGCATGTGGATGGCTAATTTAGTGAATGACTCCATTTTTCTCTACTTTTATCGCTCCAAACGATCCATAAATTTCTCTACAAAAAATTGTCATCGCATGACAAGATTATTTGTTGCATAAGTTGTTGCAATTATATCGGGATATTATTCAAGAAGATTGAGAAAGAAAGATGCAGAAATGGGTCAATCCAAACAAACATACATATGTATATAGCTAAAGGTACCAAATATGTACATTTATGTTTAGTGATTATTTTCTTTTAGGTATTATTCGCCGGGATATTTCTCCCATTAAATTATATTACAGTAGGTAATGTCTGAAAGGAAATTGAGTTTATTTTTTTCGCACAATTTATATCTTGATTTATATTTTAGTGTTAAAGAAATGTGGCGATTCCAGCACGTTAATTGCAAACCATTTTCAATAAACGGAAATAATTTATCCGACTTGTGTTTTTATGTCCATTCAAATACAAAAATTACTTTTGCTTACGAGGTGTATGTGATTATGTTCTTGTAATGATTATAAAGAAGAAGAAAAAAGATAAGTGGTGTGGTATGGGAAGGAAAGACATGCAATCATCTGCGGATTTTTATATTATTAAAAATAAGATTAAGAAAGAAAGAAAGAAAAACTGTCAAGAAAAAGCACGCGATCAATTAGCCAATAGTGTGATGATTATAAAACGCTCTTTATCTTGCAATTTCACATCAATATTTATTTTCTTTCCTCTCAGCATAACCACTGAGGGCGTCATCGAGCGAGATGCTATATTGGGGAAACGAAGAAAAAACAAAAAAAAAAAAGAGGAAAAAAGAGGTTTGATATTGGAAATTGAAACAGATAAATCTATACCTATATTTATGTATTATATATGGAAAAGTTACATAGTTTTATGTTTAAGAGAATTTATGCAAAACATACGGTGAATTTTCATCTCTTTCTCACAATAATTTATCACATTTTAATTTAATAGCTGTGTCATATGATACTTCTGTTTCAGTAGAGGGAGAGATGAACAAACAACTAAAATGTAGGCGCTAATGTCTCTATGAGCTTAAATAATCACCAAAAAAATGCTTAACAGTTAAATAACATTCCACAAGAATGTCCACAATGCAAGGTGTCTCAAACATACTATATGTATGCTCTGGTTATTTTTATGTTTTAGGCTGAAAGTCTTTTTTTTTTATTGATGATTTGGGCTTAAGATAACGCAAAGTGCATACAATGACTTCTCTAGGGTATTTTCCAGTAGTTTTCAATACTTGAAACATTTCAGCTGATGTTTCATCGGCGTTTAATGACGTCAGCATTTTAAATAAATTTCTTCAAAATTTATTTTCAAATAATTAACATGAAAATTGGATTTCTTTTGAATTAAATTAACTTTTTAGCTGTTAAAAAAATCTTAAGAAAAAATATATCAAAAGGTAAACAAACAGCGTAAAGATAAATATAATGTGTCTGGAACACTTTGAGTGAAATATTTGTCATTTCCCAATAAACCAAATGGATGTTTATTGAAAGAAAGCAACATTTAAAATGGTAATTTGTACAAGATTATACCAATTTTAGTATTGGTAATCTTCCTCTGATGGCCCATTGTTCAAGTATCTATAAATAACGATTAAAATATACCCAAATTGAAGAAGAAGAAAAAAACATCTTGAAGCTTGACAGTGCGGGTGTGATGCGTGCCGACAAAGTGGACGTTTTTTCATAAAGATAATACATAAAGATATACATTTTTTTCTCTCGGTCAGTGAATTAATGTGGAGATTAAATAAATAAATATTGCACAATATTTCATTCGATTTCCAATTAATTGTCAAAATATTGATCTTCTCTCTGTGGATGAATATTTTCATCACTATTTACGAGGCTTAACAGCATATAATCAGTTTTATTTATTTATTTTTTTATTTAAAATACGTTAAAAATGTTTTTTTTTGGGTGACGAGACTAAATAATATGTACCTATTCTTTGATTTGTTTAAAAGTATTTTAAACATGAAATATTTAAAGTTTATTTTCTCTCTATTTTCAAATACGTGACATTTCGGAGAGGTTTACCTCTTTCCTCAGGTCACAATACAATTTTACAAAACATTGAAGACTTATTTAAAATAAGACATTCACGGAATCTTTTTGAAATTAAGCCATAATCCACCCAGAGCATGCACAAAAAATTGCTTTGGATCCAAAATAATGGGTTCTTGTGTTTTTGCATTAACACTCAATTCAAAATTATTCACCAAAGATACAAGGGCTGCTTTTACTTGTGTCTGTGCAAATCGCATCCCCAAACAAATTCTCGGTCCATCGCCAAATGGTACGAAGACACCCCTATCACGAAAAGCTTTGGTACCACCGTGTTCAGGATCAAAGCGCTCTGGGTGG
Organism: Lutzomyia longipalpis; assembly: GCF_024334085.1. Lineage (NCBI taxonomy): Eukaryota > Metazoa > Arthropoda > Insecta > Diptera > Psychodidae > Lutzomyia > Lutzomyia longipalpis. The sequence continues at coordinate 7,372,256 of NC_074710.1, forward strand.
AATTTTTCTGGTTCCTCAAAAAATTCACCATCACGGTGGTAGCTGAAGATTGGAATTTTAACGTCATCCCCCTCTTCGATGATTCGGCATTCTCCCTCCTTGACTCTCAGCTCAATCCTTTCGGTGCAGACTTTACCCAAAAATGGAGCTGGTGGATAGAGACGGAGGCTTTCATTTAGTACCTGATCGAGGTATGGCATTTCCAATACAATATCATGCGTGATCTTTCCGTGCTTTTCCAGAGTATTGCGAATTTCACGTCGCAGCTTCTCCTGAACTCGCTCGCATTTCGCAAGTTCATACAAGGTGAATGAAAGGACAACGCTAGACGTCTCAAAGCCATCAAGGAAGAATGTTATTGCATGAGCCACCATATCGAGCTCCTTTAGGTTGTTCTTCTCCTTCAACTCAATGAGGTAGTGCAGGTAGTCAAAACGATTAATGGCAGTTTTTCCTCGAAGAGCAATGGCATCCTTCATGAGGTTAACGAAGAATATTTCAACATCCTTCGGGACAATTGGCATTTTGTAAAATTTCATTATAAACGGGAAGAATTGTGTAGCAAAGAAGTAAAGCAGAGATTTCCAGTCTGGTGAAAATATCTTCGTTCCCATTTTTCTAATTGTAGCATCACCTCCGGTAAATGATCCAGCATCGAGTCCAAAGATACAACTTGAAACAACGTCTGTTGTAAATTTAGCAGCAAGTTCTTTTGCATCAAATCCATCAGTTGGTTTCCTATCAATTTCCCTTTCGAGGTATTTCTGCATATTTGAGCATACGTCCTCCACTATCGGGTACATGGTTTTTATCTAATACAAAACCCAGAGGAATTTCTTGATAAAATTTGGGTGAGAATTCGGTTATAGGCAAACTTACCCGTGCCACTGTAAAAGCCGGCGTAATTTCTGCTCTTTTCTCCTTCCACTCATTCCCCTTCAACATGAAGGGATTCCTCCCAAAAATCGGATCAACGTCCTTGTTGAACATATCTGCAAATTCATTTTTTGCAAATGCCTTGAAATGCTTCACAAGGACATCTTTTGCAATATCTGGCTGGAGAATCATTAGCACAGGTGATCTCATATTGTAGTACCCGATTATTCCATGACGATCCTTAAATTCCCTGAAAATTTATTCAAGATAATACTGTGAAAATTCAAAGAGAATTCTCTGTTGGTATACACACTTATACAGATCATCAATGTCATATGTAACACTTCGCTTTTGCGTAATAGAATTTGGTAAATTTCCAAAGAAGAAACGCGCTGAAGGTCCTGGAATGTTCCTTTTCTTCCAATAGTCGTAGTTCCATGTTATATAAATGTATCCAGCAATAATTAGAGCTCCAACACCGTATAAAATTATTTGTATCATGTTTTGGGAGATAACTGAACAGTGTGTAATGTTGCGGGAAGAGCACACTCTAGAACTGAGCTCTATCATACATTAGACGGCTTTTTTTCCTAATAGAAATACATTTCTACGCAAGACTGCGATAGGAGACAGAACAATGCAGAAAATAGTGTTTCAGAGAATATTAAAAATTTTCTCATTTTGTAAGGAAATGTTTTAAGAAAGAATATAATTTATGAATTTAATAACCTAATATTGAACTTCGGTCAATTTTCAATGTCGGGGAATCAAAACGCGAAAATGAAACAAAAAAAAAAAACAAAAATGTAGGTAAATATGCCTTGACTAGATTTATATAAAATTATTAGAATTTTCTTTATATTAACTGTTTAAAACATATTTCAAAATGTTTTAAAATTATGTAAATTAAAAAAAATGTCCATAATGTAATTGCAGGCCTGAGGAAGGAGAAATATAGCTCCGAAAGGTAGCAAAAATAATAAACGAGGAATTGAAGAAGTTTATTTGTTTTTGTGTAGAAAAATTTCTAATTGAAGGAAACAATCACAGAAAAGACTTCCCATTTTCTTCTAGGATCAGTAGAGAAAAGTCTGCAATAATTTGCCTAAAAATTCAAGGAATAACGTCACAATTTTGAATTTTTTGTCCTTTCAATTGATTTTTAAGAAATCTTCAAAAGATATTAATTTATTATTCTAAAAATTGCGCCAATATTTTAGGGCATGTTCTATAATTATATTTTCGGTGTATATCTGTAGCAGTATGTGTACATATGTATAGATTGTTATTGTGTTTGTATTATTTCGGTGAATTAGTGTGGGAGGCTTTTACATAAAAATGTCGTGGAGTCTCCATATGATGAATGTTCTAGGTTTATCTATGCCAAAATGTGTAGAATAAAAAGATGAATTTATCGGACAACCAGGATGACCAATAATTCTCTCTTTTATGCTTTTTATCGAAGATTTTCTTCTAAGAACTTGGGACAGTAAAAATTTAAAATTAATTGAAGAATCATTAAAGATTCTTATTGATTTTACGGATGCTTTATAAACTTTATTATGTACTTTTCCATAGGAAAATTTATCAAAATTAGTTTACTATCTTCCTGACTTTTTCGTTTTTAGCAGATTACTGCTTGAAATCATATAAAATGCCATATTAGCTGTGATTCTTTCTTCAAAGAAGCACAGCTTCTGTGTACACTCTAAAATGCAAAGTCGTCAGATCGAGCCCAAACTTGGGATGAGCACGAATTAGGGTCCCCACATTACAAAAAACGTATGCGCCAAAAATCGGTCCGTTTTTGTTTAATATATCTTCAAATTTAGAAAAAAATTGCTTTAGATAAAATAAATCCGAAAAAATAAAATTAGACTTAAAAAAAAGTCTTTATCTTTAAATTGGAATAAATCAATGCTGAGATTTCCAAAGAAGTCACTAAAACATTGATAAACATTTAATTAGATAGACTTAACTTAACTTTCTATTGGACATTAAATATTGTCAAGAAGAAATGATATCCTTGTACCTTTAATGCAATGAGAAAAAACAGCCTTCACAGAGACTTTCTTGCAAAAGCAAAAAAGTCATCACGAAATGGTATCCCTTGACCTTCTCGCATATGCAAAATCTCAACCATGATCTTACATCGGAGGTTGCTCCTGAGTGAAATATTCATTAATGTTAATTGCGAGTGCGAAAAACGAATCTGCGCACGAAATATATGCGCCATATGAGCTAGAAAGACACAGCAAAATAAAAGCACACAAAGATCAAACACAAGATGAGGAAAAAGGCACCAAAAGCACGCAATCCGATACAAGACCCACGAGAGATGGAAAGCAAAAATTAAAAATTAAAATAATTGTTATAACACTTAATCGCAACAATAATGAATCACTTTAAATGCGAAATCATCCAATAAAAGCTCATCCACGAAAATTGACGATCACAATCTGTGTCAGAGAATCACATTGACGGAGTATTGGGGAATTTATGATGGAATTTTTTTAAACATGAAAAGGTGGCGTCTGCGTTGATTTACATAAAGCCCATTGATTAAATAATTTTAACACATAAATATTTTATCATTTTTCATCACCTCAATATGACGTTGATAACTTGAAATATATATCGAAAAGTGTACGTGAGGAGCTTTTTTCTTCTTCAATACTCAGAAAAATTGATACATAACTTAAAACTTTTTTTAAACATAAAAAATTATTCATTTTCTGTCTAATTTTTATTTTAATTAATGAATGTTTAGAATTTTTTTTTTAAACAACAACGATTACGTTTAATAAAATTCATTTCATAATTTTTTCCCAGTGTCTACCCAAAGGGAAGAAGTGCAATGGAAAATAAACACCGATTAATCTCGCCTTATTCATTTGCATAATTACATGAGTATTCAATAAAAGAGACGCAATTTCGATGGAGAGAGAGACCCACGACGAGTAAGTGAAAAGAAAAAGAATGTGATCGATTGTGACAGGAGCATAAGAAAGTGATCCTCCGCAAGATCCAGTCTACTTATAAAATGTATTATATGTATGTACGGGGTGTTATCAATTGCATTTGAAAATCATTCAGTGCTGTTGAGTGCAATTAATTTGCATAGACAACCACAACGAGTTATCAAGTGCTAAAGCCGCCAGATTTGTGGTGCGACAGGAATTGATCTTTAATTAAAATTCCCTCTATCTTACTTAATGTCCCATTTTTCACCATTAAATGACACTACGCCGTGTTAATCGGATTATTTTGTGAGAAGGAACAGGAAGATATCGCGCCATCAATTGCACTAAAGCGTCATCAAAATGTTCTCAAAGTGCTAAAGATTGTTTTTCTATATTGTTCTATGGAATTAAGAGATTTATATTTCTAATGGAATTATATCCATTTTCAAAGGAGATTATTCATCTTTATTCTCCAATGAGTCCTAAATTAGGTACAATTGAAAAAAGCTTCAAAACTTTTATTTTACTCTCTAAAATTATGAAATATCTAAGAAATTTCAGAAATTTTATCCTAATTAATCAATTTCCTGCCTTTACTTTCTTTTACAAGAGCTTGTGATTAATTTATCGGCCCTTGGACGTGGATAGTGAAAACGACGGTCATGGTGAGATTAGCCCACCATGTCGGTTTCACGGTGAATTTTGCTTAGAAGAATATATAGTGAATCACATCGCCCTGTCCGGATCTGCAAAAGAGCAATAATCCCACCAACTGGTTTAAGATCAGACACTGAGGTTCAATACTTCCATTTGAGGTTTGATTTCTTTCTTTTTTTCAAGCTTAAAATTTGCATATTGCACTTTATTTGTCTTCTTTCACCAACAATTTTCTGTCAAGCTCCACATGCCCCCAAGCCAGGAATCATCATTGTGGGGATCATCTCTCTTATGGCAGAGAGCGCATGTAAAATTTCCACACTCAAAGAAAGGCTTAATTGCATAATGTTGCGTGCTGAAAGGGGGCCACATAGGGGAGGGTGGGGTAGAGAGTAAGGGAGAAGGAATATAAATTCCATGGTGAAGAAAAGCATGAAGTGTAATGTGAAAAACATTTTGTGATTTGTTCAATTCGATATATCTTTTGATTTATCTCCTTAACCGTATCGCCAGCATCGCATTTGCATAAATTTCAATACATCTCTCTTGTCGTCGTTTGGGGCAATGAAGTGAAGAAGAAGGAAAAAAAAGACAAACATCCATCGATATGTAGGTAAATGAAATGCGACAATACGATGAAATGCAAAATGCACAGATTTGTGAACATTAAAATGTCAAATTGGAATTATTTTAAAAGAGCTCAATACTATGGGAGAGGGCTCTGTGAGAAGTCAGCGGATGTCTGTTAAAGATTTTAATATTTCAAATGGTAAAGGTATAGGCAAAAACTTCTTGAAGAAATGGCATAATAAGTCTTCAAGTAAATATGGCTTGAGCATGACATAGTTTGAAGACACACCGCATAATATGAATTAATGTTAACAAGCCAAAAGGGATTGTGTGGAACTTTTATGTTTAAGCTCTTTGAGCTTTCATTATAGTTTTTTCGCATTTTCTTGTTAACATTACGATTTTTTTGAACTCCTCGCTACGGGGTTTGTTATTGAGATAAATTTTACTTTTAATGGGCTTTTTCATTTCAATTTTTTTTAGCTAATAACTGACATTTCGTAGACTGATATCCTTCTTCATCAGGTCTAGGGGGTGTGATAAAAAGGTTTTTCTCAACAAGTTATAGAATTTTAAAATTAAAACGGAATCTTTTAGCTCAGTTAATAAAATATTTAAATCCCAAAGTGGTTATAACATTTTTTTTTATAAATTCCCTTTTTTATTGACCTGATGAACGTACAATAATGCATCCAACAAGTCGGATGTCAAAGCATACTAAGAATTAATCTTCTCAGAAAGCTTCTTAATTGTGTTTTACCGAATAAACATTCACAAAGTAACAAAATAGAGAACCCAAAGAATTAATCAAAGATTAACAAAAATAGTCAATGTCCCAAAATTCTCAATTGCATAGCCTTTTTTTAAATACTCCATTCAGAAAAAAAATATATAGGCACCTCCCCGTTGATTTACTTTTACATCACATGGCGATATTTTAAATCTCTAAATGCATTGCTGCAGATGTGGCGACAAGTTATGGTTGCAGCCTTTGCGGTTGCTGCAAAACTCCCCAAAAGGAGGAAGAGAAAAGTGTTTGGGTTAATTAAGAGAAATTATCATGCGTGGCAAAGGTCGTACTGATTTATATACATATGTGCATTAGGTGTGAAAATTTTCATTTCAAGAAATGCGCGAATAGGGGAAGAGATGGAGAGATGATCAATTGGCGTGACTGAAGGGTAATTGCATTTTGTTACGGAAAAAGTATTTGAAATGGGACGAGGGGGCGCGTAGGGGGAGGTATATTACTTAAACGGGTGTAATAAATAAAATACACGCAAAAGTGTCACAAATTGAATGTAAATAATTTCTCAGAGACAACAAAATGATAATTTCCTTCAAACTATCAAACTAATATAGACAACTTCGCCGCATGTTCCAAGTCAAAATAAATATGAGATTTATTTTATGAATTTTTGCCATCATCAGTGGGGTATTTTTGCCAATAATTCAGTTCATTCACAAAATATTGTTGACAAATTAACATTTCACTCCGGCGCACTCGACACAATCCTCGCGCATCGTGACGACAGGGAGTCGCGCTCGATGTCTTTCGTGATATGTACAAAATTTCTAACATGACCCCCATATGCTGACCTCTTGCTGCGACACCGGCTGCGTACCTCAAAAGCCATTTGGCATCCGGAAACATCATATCTGATAAATTTCTTTAGCATTACCAATGATCGTATAGGTATTTTGTTGATGTCTTTTTGTCTGGCATTGCATAAGTTGGAGTACATAATGTATTAATTGAGAAGTGTCAGTTGGATCTTGCCAGTCAATAATTCAATCATGACTGATGGTTTGTGCCTTTTAATATGCAACAATTTTATATCTATATAAATACGCAAGAGAAATGCTTTCGATTTAAAAAAAAAAGGGCTTTGAATAAAAAAGTCTTTACGTAGGTATACTTTAATTATTCATGAATGCATTTTTCTGTTAACGCAACACTTGAGCTGATGAAAAAAAGCTCCCTTAACACATCTTGGCAAATTGAACGCCATTAATTGTTTATTTAATCATTTTTCTTCGGAAAATTTTGAAAAAAAATGAATTGGAAACAAAAAACTATAAAAATGCAAAGAAGTTTAGACCAGCCGGGTTATTTTTTTGATACGTGTAATTATTTGTGACTTTTCATGTAAAAAAAATATTTTCTGCATATGAAACTGATTATAAACGTGGGAAATCATCTACCAATGTAGGAAGAACTGTCAATGTTGTCTGGAAATAATTATTAGTGCTCAAATAAAGTGAGAATTTATAGAAAATTTTAATTAAAGCAGTGCAACTAAAACACTCTACATACCCCTCGTAATATTCTCATTAAGCACTTTGAACTTAATCGAATGATTTAATTAAAAAGAAAGTTTAAGAGAAAAATCAATACTTTGTGAACTCTTTAAGTGATTTGAGCAATTAGGAAAATTATTAGGGATGTATTTGTAGTAATGGGATATTGGCATAATAATCCATATCAATTAATTCACTCTTAGTAGTGATGGTTTAAAATTTGCTTAAGCCCTCCGTACAGTCGTACAAGCTACAAATCCATTTCAATAAGGAAATATTAAATTTATAAATAATACTCTCTCATTACAAAATGCACTTGCATCATTTTGAATAAATTGTGTATGAATATTTAAATAAAACGATTTAAAAGTAAATAATTTTTCATCGTCCGTTGGTCAGTTCAAAGAGGAAGAAGTGTGAGATAAGGTATAATCTTTTATTACACTGTACCACCGTATGTCGTATTTATATATTTTCTTTAATTCAGAAACATACAAATATGTGCATTTATGAAGTGAAAAAAAAGAACCTCAAACTATGTATATTTTATATTGATTTAAAATTTATATTACGCTAAAAGGGTATTAAAGTAATATCGAATGACACTATAAATAGAATTTATTAAAAATTTTATTGAGTCGAAGCACGCAATTTTCTGCTAAAATTGCCTCAGAGGCATCATTTATGCTGATATATATCCGAGTGAGGAGAGACGAAGTGAAATGATAATTTCACGGAAAATTTATATTGTGTCTAATTGAATTCTTATCATACGATGTGGATAATTTCTTTTCCAACATACATACATAATGCTCAGCTCTTGTGTGACGACTGCCCATATTTTAAACTTCCCCCTCTGGTATAGATTTCCAATTTTGTGATCAATATGTATAGGGGACAACGGAGTAATTCTGACCTTTGAGTTTTAAATTGGCCAAAAAAAGCAATAGTGACGTCATTCTTTGTGTTTTTAGGTAAATATTTTTTGGCTTTTCTCGTAGGTGATTTCAACGTAAAGTGAGAAGTCTCTTTCAATATCTTCATGATTGTTTTTTCACGATTGAATTTCTTATTCCAAATACGGAATTTTCCAACGCAAAAGTGACTAAACTCCTTTAGTTTTGGCTATATTTTCACGTTTATTTAATACCTCAATTTTGTCCATAAGTGTCTATGTCTGAGGTCCTACGCGTATTGAGAAATAGTTGATGCAAAATTGTCCAAATTGGTACGTCCTCCCCTACGTATTGAACCACTGCAATTTTTGCAGTTTGTAATTACAATTTTGCTCCTATAAGTTGCATTTAATATGCACGCAAAAGAAATGATGAATTTATGCATAATAAATTAATTAGGCAAGTCAATTTGTCATTCCTTCACGCCACGCGATGCACCGGAGATGTCTTCGTGAGCTTCGCCAAGGTGCTGTAACATTTTTTTTTACATTATAATGTAATGTACCCCTATTAAGTATAAGGAAAAAGCCGTTTAAGATATCATTTTATACTGCGAGAGAGCTTTAATATCCACATAGGTATCCACGATGATATAATTCCCAGCCTCTCTGCTACTCTGTAATCCGTGCCGATGGACAATTTAGTATTCAATTCCGGGGATTGAGATGAGTTTTCTTTCTAAAGAGAGTTAAAGACTCTCCTCACCCGGTGGTGGTGAATAATTGAACGACAATCAACATTTTAATTGGAATATTAAGAAAATGATTAAAAAATCACAGCATGGATGTGTAATTAAGCTCCGTAATAGTTTGCTCCAAGAAGTTGAAGAGATCACCGCAATATCATACAATTGCCATTTATTCCATTTCACTCTTTTTTTCTTCTTCTTCTCCTTTAAGACTTTTTTTTTGTGCTTCAGGGGATGCCTGAGAAATGTTTTTTGATTTATTAATGTGTTGATTTTACTTTTTTGATTTTTTTATTGAAATAAAAAATAAATGAAATGAATAATTATAACTTTTAGCTTTAAAATAAAATTTTTGATCTGAAATCTGAACTTCCTGTATTAAGTCAACCATTAAGGTTTAAATCTTACAATAATTTTAAAAAATTCCGTTAAGAGACTGAAACTGAAAGCTTTATCAGTGTTCTGAAGTGTCATTGTACCTCTCAAAAGAAAATCTCACAAATTCTAGAACGCAATCTCGTGCAAACTTTCATTATCAGTTAATTCTCACAAGCAAATTATTCTCAACATTTGTCCGGAGAAATCAGTCCAATTTTGCTAGAAGAGGTGAAAAGATGATTTGTACGATAAATAGAGGAAGATGTGTTCAAATTTTTGTGGCTGCAATTGGTGAATTTTTACCCATAAATCCACTAAATTGTTCATGGAGGTTGATTCTTGTGATTATGTGCCATTATAGCGTGCTTTACGGAATTTCTTGCTGGTATCTACACAGCATGGACATCCCCAATGATCACATTATTCCTGTCGGATGAAACTCCCCTCGAGAGTGGTCCAATGACAAAGGAACAGGTATCCCTGATGACATCCTTGCTGTATATCGGTGCCATTCTTGGTTCCTTCTCAGCAGGATGGTTGGCAAATGCAATTGGGAGGAAGTGGAGTCTCATCATTTCCATGATGTCTCAACTTATTGGAAATTCCTTAATTATCTTCGCAAAAACTCCCCTTCTTCTCTTTATCTCAAGAATATTTAGTGGATTCATCACAGGTGCTACATTTGTCATTCTACCCATTTTTATAGCTGAAATTACTCAAAAAAGGTGAGATTCTGTTTAATTTTCGTCTGAAGTTCTTATCTCTATAGCTTAAGTAAATATTTACTTGAGAAACTTGAGAATCTTCTGAAGTTCTAACTGGATTTATTCGCTTTTAAAGTTTCGTTGGATATTCAACAATTTGAATAATTTATTTATAGTCTAAGGACAACTCTTGGGAACTTTTTTGGTCTTAGTTGCAACATTGGCCATTTGGTAGGGAAAGGATTGACAACATTTGGATTCTACGTTGTCCCTTCTATCTCAATTGGGAGCGCTGTTATCTTCATTGGATGCTTCTTGATGTTCCCAGATACACCGGAATATCTTCTTTTGCGAAATAGGTCAGAAGATGCGGAGAAATCTCTCAAATTCTACCGAGGTGTGGGTAAGGATCAACCATTTCCGGTGGAAACTGCTTCGGAATTTGATGATATGAAGAAGGTAATCAGTCTTCGGAATCCCAACAGCAAGATTACCATCAAAGACTTCAGTAAGGACTTTAAGGACTTCTGTCTTTCTGTTTTATTAAAAGAATAATTTCATTGTAGAGGACCCAACAACCATCCTGGCCATCATTATAACCTTCGTTATGACGAGCAATATAAACTTCACGGGAATTCGCCTCACAACAGCCTTTACAGCATCTATGCTCAATGATGCCGCTATCCCAGTTGATGTCTCCTTGACGGACAACATTATCTGCGTTTTACAAGTTATTGGATGCATGGCAGCTATTTATGTTATTCGATTTTTCAAAGTTCGTCGATCTTTCTTGTTCTTTTACCTTGCTAGCATTGTGAGTTTCTTCGGTGCAGCTGCTCATTACTTTCTTCACGAAAATGATTTCGATATGATTCCTTACACGTGGTCTTTTGTCACCTGTATTGTCCTTGTTGTTGTTATCCCTTCCATTGCCATTAATAATCTCTCCATGAGTACCTCCTCGCAGGTTCTTCCAGTTAAAATTCGTGGTTCAGTGTTAGGGTTCCTCAATATTCTAGGTCTCGTTGTGGCCTTCTTCACAGTACAGTACTACCTCTATTTAGTGGATACAATTGGGAATTCCATGGTTATGTCTGCCATGGGTTTATGGTGCCTTTTTGGTGCTATTTTCATATTTATCTTTCTTCCTGAGCTACATAATAAAAGCTACAGTGACATCGTGAATTCACTCAGATGTAGACTACCAGGAAGATTTAATTGTGCACCATCGCAAGATATTACTTCATCAATATAATTTTTAATTTGATTTTTAATAAATAATTTTTTAGCTTATTGATTCTTCATAAAAATGCATTAAAATCATCTAAATATAAAATGATTAATTATAAGAATTGAAACATAGAATAATTAGGTAGGTATGTTTAATTTTTTCCGGGTATTCACATTACTTATTTGCAATAAAAATTTCTCTGGCTTTTGCTTATTTTATCGTGGTGAGAATTTTTCAATTCGCCACAGTACAATTGGATTCACTTAACCCTCGCGTATAGCATAATCATTCAATTTTATGAAGATATCTTCGATAATAAATTATGAAATAGGTGGGTATATATACCTACTATAGCACCTGAAATCGATAATTTCTGCATTTTTACAACAACAAAAAAACATTTTCACATTATGCAATGTGTGTGCACACATATTATTTTTGTGAATATTTAATTATACTTCCATGCGCGTCTCTCGCATAACTTTAATAACACCCCTTTGCGCATGCATCTGCGATATGGGAGATTTAACAAGGAAATATGTGTGTCCATCCAGTGAGAAATGCGTGAAGATGAAAAAAAAAGAAGTTGGCTGCCTCTCAATACTTCACATTGATGCACTTACGCACAGCATTTAGAGACAATTTATGTGATTACACGGCGCTGTCTTCTCAATATCATATAACACATTTATTCACAATTTTATTGCACAATAAATCACAACGAGATGCTTCTTGTTTTGTCTTTCAACCCGTATGTATTTGCTGATCTCATTAACTTTCCACGACATTCGTCCAGATTGTTCGATAGAGGATGATGTTAATTTATTCTTTTTCAACTTTTCTCACTCCCGTGATTATTTTACATCACACCGAGAGACCAAGCAATTGTACATTGCTTCTATATCTCTATGCTAGTAAGTAAGTTAGGAGTTTTTATTTTTATATAATCAAAAATTAACTGTGTAGTCACTCTCTCACCAATTTGGATTTTTCCTAACTGTCACTCCAACAATGGGTTATCCTCTAATTTTATATCAAGCATAATTGTAAAAGAATTAAGTAATTTCCCCCTTGTTTTCTCATCAAATTCACGAGATTGCTGATTAAAGTGTGACATTGTTAATTTAAAATTTGGATATTGTAAGACAGCGTGGTAAAAATATGTATATTTCCCTTGTGGATATTTTTAATATCTCTATTTTCATTGGAAAATTCGTTTGAATCGCAGGAAAATTTATTAAAGCTCTATTTCTGAGCTTTTGCATTTTTTAAGCTAAATCTTTAGTTTTCCTCAGATTTCTCAATGTTTTTTTTTTAACTTGAAAAAGTTTTTTTTTATCAAAAATATATTTTTTTAACTTTCTAATAAATAAAAGTGAATAAACCCCTTTTGGAATATTCATTGATTTCATGCAAGATTTAATGTCTAGCCAATTATTTTATTACTTATGTAAGATGTTTGTTTAATGTAAGTTAATTTTCTATAGCACCTGATGAAGCTTTTAATTAAACCGAAACGTCATTGATTTTAACCCCAAAATGCTGTATTAATTTGTTTGTCTAACCCTCAATTTCTTTAATTATTTAATTGATTATTTGAATTAATTAATTTAAAAAAAAATTATTATCTGCTAGCATATGACCTTATAGTCGTGAAAGGGTTAAACTATTTATTTTGTAGAATAGCTTGATTAAAATTTAAATCTTGCAAAAGTGTGTAAAAAAATATTTCTAAATTTAAAAGAATTCAATACAATTTTAAGAATATTTTTACACTTCTCAAAAAAATCATTTTTACGGGGCTTAAATTTTAATTAGGCTGTTCTAAAAAAAATATTTTAACCTTTTACGACAATTAGGTCATATATGCTAACAGGATTTAAAAAAAAATAATTTAATTAATTAATTAATTAATTAATGTACTTTGAAAAAAAAATGTTCCAGCTTCTTCAGACCTGAAACTAAAAGTCTCTATTTAGGTCAAAAATTTTAATGAAAAAAAATCAAAAGAACCTTAAAGAAAAGATCTTTAAGATTTTTTCTTATATGTAGACTATTCGGAACATTATCACACTTATGCTTCATACCTGTCCCAAAAGGGTTAAGCAAAATCTTCAATTCAGTCTTCCACATTATTATTTTTTCTGATGATGCAAAATTCAATTAAAAATTTGCGTGAAACACTCAAAAATTGAAAATTGCCTGTTATTGAAGTTTTGTAACAAATTGAATCGCGTTGAGTGCTAAAAAAAAGTGAGTGGATGCCATTCAATTTTTTGGGCTCTCAATTAGCATTATAAGCTTCTCCCCGGGTGTACGATGAAGAAATGGACAATAAAGAGGAGAAAAAATGCCGGATCTGTTAATGACCTTTCATTTCGTCTTAGAGAACAGCAGATCAACCACGATTATGACCAACAGTGTCCAATCTTGTGTGCACACATGAAGAAGTTATTAATGAAATTTAGGCGCGATGAGAAATTCATGATCGTGCACATCTCTCATTTCCTTTGCCTTCTTTTGATAGGTACACACAACACATAGATCTCAATAGGAGAGATGAGAAGAAAAATATAGTAGTGGCATAAATTGCTCTTTGCATTTTACCTTTTTCAATTTTATTGTAAAAGGTAAACCCAATCGTGTGGTGATTGTGAGGAAGTTGCATGATGTTAATGTGCTCGCGCAAAAGAGTTAAAATATAATTTATTAAGTATGGAAATTGACGTGAACTTTGTGTCGCATTTTCTCTTCTATTACCCATTGAAAGGGTTAGCTGTGGATGCGAAAAGTTTTGCGAGAAAGGAACGAGAAGAGATTTGATAATTCATTTATAAAAGATGATTGAAGTCATTAAATGAAGAACTTATAATGAATGTTTCAATGCCTTTTACAAAGAAGGCAAATTTTTTTTTCAGTTGATCGATTTGAAATAGAAAGGAAATGTTTAGCATTTCTTCTGACATTTCGGTAACTTGAGTAACCTTCTTCAGGCTCAATTTAACCAAATAAAAGTGTAAAAAATCGTCGTTTAATAAGATTTAAGAACTAAAATTCAGCTATAAAGTATATTCAGTATAAAGTAAAATATTCATTTCTTAATATTTATCTATGCAAAAAAAAGTGTGCAAGTAAAACGAAAGTCAGAATAAATTTACTCACTGCACTTTTCATGATCTCAAAGCCTACATTTTGCACAAAAATGAATGAAAATTTCCCAACTTTTCCTCTCTTTTCTTTTAATTCTTCTTCCTGAGAGTGACTGATGTGTCTTCGCATTGGCATTTTCCCATCTTTTTCTGTGTGGGTGAAAGTACACAATACAAAACGCGGTGATTGAGTGCAGATTTTTTAATCAATCTCGTGCATCTCTGAGAGTCTCTTCTGCACAACAATGTGATTATATATTTTGCAAAAATATCAGCAGGGAATCGTGAAATGGCTTGACACCACATGTGTCGTTTACCCATTTTATTTTTTTCCCGTTTAACATCTTCTCAAATCGAATTACTAACAATACTCACGATGTTCTCTTTTATATGTGCTTTAGATGCGAAGAGAACAAAATCATTTTGACCAAAGATGGTCTCTTTGCCAGTTTACACAATTGTGGGACAAAAAGTAGCTCACCGCGCGCGCGGATTATATTGAAACAATTCCAGGTGAATTATTGTGCATACAACAGAGAAACTGTCGGACAATCTCCTATGAGCAATGTCAATTAATTTACTTTGACGGTCAGTTGGAAACAATAAAATGATCATGTCTCTGGTATGCAAAAAAATCAACGATGTTGAATATAAATATTTTATTAAAATTGCACAAGAATGTTTAAAGTTGCATTGGAATGAAGATGGGTAGCCTAAAATGTTCGTAGGGAGAATCTACTAAAGGCTCGATTTTTATTACTTTTTTACGTGACGTGTAAAAAAACTCTTCTTGAAAATGTTTACCCGGCCGGACCATGATTTATTACATACTTTACATTATCAGCATATGATCTGATTTTTTAAAGATGTCTGAGTTACATAGAAGAGAGCTAAAAATTCATTGAGGATTTAAAAGAGTTGTACAATTAACGTATTAATCTACACGCTTACGTAGAAAAATAGCCGGCCGGGTAAATTGTTAAGCAAGTAAAAATATCGCGTATTTTATGTTCAATATTTTACCCGGATGGCAAATACTACAAGGCGATTGAGTTTTCTTAATTTTAGCACTTTATCTCAGATTTTTTTTTGCAATTTTTTCAAACTTTACAAACTTTTATAAAAGCTAAAAAGGGGAGATTGTGAGAAAATAAGGGAAAATAAAGCACACAAAACTCCCAAATAACCATTCTTAAATGAACTTGTGGTACGTGTGTAATGGCTTCGCCAGTGCACCGCATAGATTTTGAACTTCATTTTTGCTATTATATTCTTTTCATCTGCAAAAAAGCCCGCGCAATCTCGTTTGCTAATATAGGAATAAAATTGATGAATGACCAATTAAACAACGTGTATGACCCACTTTAATCCCTTCAATGGAGCGATTGTGTTCGATCAGATGTATATCGTTCAAATTGTTACATTTTAATAACTAGTTAAGGAAATTGCCTGCCGTAGCGGTAGTCGCGATCTCTATGCACAAATTAAGAAATATTATTTACCTCTTTTGTGTTTGTTTTGATCATATATTTATGTTTACGCTTTTTTTCATCATTTCTGCAACTTATTTTTTTTTCCTACGCAATCACCATCCACACATCAAATTATGACAATTACAGCCTGATCAAGTGATCATTAATCATTTTTGTGATCGCAACATAATTTTATTATTCTTTTTTTTTTGTACTTTGTTAATTTTCACTTCTCACATAGTGTGAGGATATTACATCGTCATATGAAATTCTTCTTGTTTATTTCTTTCTTGCAGATTACGATCAAGTCTCGGGCGTCGCGGAAGAGATTTAATGTTGAAAATGATCTCGAGTTGAATTTCAACTGTCTCTTCCATTTTTTTTTATTTCATCGGAAAAATTTCTTGATGAACCTTAAAAGAGGAATTTAAAATGGAATACAGTCGTGCTCTCGTGGTAGGACCGTCGTCAAAATGACTTCTCCGCGGTAAAACGGCTTCAGAATGAGGAATTTTTCCTTCACAGTGGGACAATTAGTATCCTACCTTTCCAATAGTACTAATTGTCCCACTGCGAAGGCAAAATACTTCATTCTGAAGCCGTTTTACCGCGGAGAAGTCATTTTGACGACGGTCCTACCACGAGAGCACGACTGTATTCCATTTTAAATTCCTCTTTTGTGAAGGAAAAATTCCTCATTCTGAAGCCGTTTTACCGCGGAGAAGTCATTTTGACGACGGTCCTACCACGAGAGCACGACTGTATATAATAAATGTAAGTACCTATTTTGCTTTAATTTACTAGAAAAATCTCCTTAACCGATTTTAATAAAATTTTGTAAAGAAAATTGTCTTTTGAAAACAAAGAAACTTTATAAATTCGTTTTATTTTTGATTTAGATTTTATAAGAATCTTTCTATGGAAGAGAACTAAAATTTCAACAGAAAGTTTCTTCATTAACCGATTTTTGTCCATTTTGTATAAAAAAAAAAGTGTTTTATTTAAAGGTAAATAGAATTGATTAAAAGAAAAGTTTTAGAAATTCTTAAGTAAATTTTAAGAACTTTTTATGAAAATTGTCTTTTCTGCACATTAGACTTTAAGAAAATTAAAAAAAAAACTCCAGGGCCAAAGTAGCAAAAGTTGCCGCCATAAATGGGTTAAAAATCAAGAATGTGAGAAATAATTATCTTTTAATAATTCTTTAAAAAAAAAAACAGAAGAAGAATTCTTCTCATTAAAGATTCAAGCATTAACCTTGTAGAAATAATTCAAAAGGCAATTCACTTTTTGTAAATTGGAATCCTTTTTGTCTCAACGTAGAGCAACTAGTAGGGTTATGCCCGAAAGCATGAAATTCCATTTATTAATCGTTTTCGAAGGGGGCTTTCAATAAGGCAAATGAGAGAAGTAAGTCATCAATGAGTAAGAGAATTGAGAATTATTGCTATTTATTGCGAAATAAATCCAATTAAAATTTTCACGAGGAGAAATTCAGTGATCTCAAGCTCGCGGGGAGTAATTAATCACAATACATCTTGTGCGATTGCCTTTTAATCAGTGGCATTTCCAATAAGCTGTCAATCAAATTCCCAACAAGAATGGATTCAATAAGAATTTTTATTGCTATAATAAATTTGTGCTGTGTGTCAATTTTTTTCCACCTATTCGCGGCGATTTTTTGTTTGGAGATGATAGAGTTGTACGTACATATATGTATGTGATGATGGGAGTAAAGAGCATAAACACCGCGCGGTGCATTCCAGTGCTAACTACGAGAAGCACTATGTGCCTAATCATAAATAGAGGAGCATGGGATTTAAGTAAGAAAAACATATCCATTTAGAGTCCATTACAATTAAGTGGATCAGTCAATTGATTCCCAAGCACGATCACATAGAATGATGCGCTTGTTGCAATTGATTGGAGATTAACTTTGCAAGAACACCGTGGATGTTGCAATTAATTAATTTTTCCCTCTGGTTCACCTCACTTTATATGCCACTCAATGGACTCCTCATGTGTGGATAAAATGCTGGTGGTTCTTCGCCACGACGCGATCACATACATTGCAAATTTTCATGTGAACTGTGGGAGAGTTTGCAGCATTGCAACATGACATGTTTTTAATACCTTCTAAGTGATCTCCTTTTTTTTCTTCTTTGCCCATTTTCTTCTTTTCCAAAACCCCAACACACACACACACAAAAAGCACTACTCAGTGCCTTGGGATTAGAGTCAATATGGGGGGAAGGTCGTGAGATCCATTTTTCATTTAAGAATTTCTCATGTCTTGCATGGAAAGGTGCACATTTTTGTCCCAAATGGCCAATTGAGAAGGTGATTTGAAAGGGAATTCATGTTTTCTTGTCAACTGACAAATCGTTATAAATCGCTCCATATATTGAAATTGTTTTATATTTTAATAATTTTTCCAGTGATATTGTATTGCACTCAATATGGGGAGATCATGATGATTTCCATGTTGTGCAATATCGCACCCAAAAGACAGATCTAATTTCGTACGCGCGCGCACTTTATTGAAAATTCCCAGGGAGCTTTTTTGTGAGAAAATGTCTCACGAATCATTTATTTTAATTAAGAAAAGAAACAAAGAATTTATTTTCAAGGTTTGACTCTTTGATAAATATTTTCAATGGAATGTCTAAAATTTATTAATTATTTTTAGAGCTTTTTCCCCAAAGTTTATTACAATTAGAAAATTAAATAAAATATCCCAGTTTTCCTTAACATTGTACACTAAAAATTAATTTTGGTAAATCGGTAAATGTTGGTTAAAAATTGTAAAGTGTTGGTATTAACAACACGTTGGTAATTGTTGGTAAAATATCGATACTACTTAATAAATTAAAAACAGGTATAATACCCTTAATTTTTTACGCGACATTTTACAAAATAGTCATTTCTATCAATACAGTTAACCCAGCTGGTCTACAGTTTACTGAAATTTTCAACACGTTACAGGAATTTTGGTACTAAACAATAAAAATAGTTTCTTATGCATTCTGGAAAAAAACAGATAAAATAACTAAAAAATAAAATTAGAGTAAAAATCATTATTTTCGACAAAAGTTTGTTAGCAAATGTTGCTCAATAAGACTTGGAGGATCGAGGTTTTTAACCTCAAAATTTTGTGTTTCATATTCTCTCAAAAGAAAATATTTTTCCAAGTTTTCTTTCGACGATCTTGAAGTAATGAAAGTTCCCTATACACAGATGTAGAATTTATCACGAAATGTTAAATAGATTATAATTCTTGAGCGATTGAAAAAAAGTCGAATTGGCTAGTTTGGCCAGCAAAATCCACCAAGGGTTAAGACACATAGAACTCATACATAATCCAATGACATTTAGTCATAATTTTAAGCCGTTTGAAGAAAGAAAAAAACTTCATGCATCAATAGAGATAAAAAAATACGATAGTTACGTCATTTTTTGCGTTTTTAGATAAATCTGGTAAATATTTTCCGGCTTTTTCCTACTGATCCTGATGAAAAATGGAAAATCTAGGATGATTTCTTATCCTTTATTGGTTCCCAGAAGATCACGGTGTATGGCAACTGTTTCTTCAAATGATGGGCTCTCTCAAATAAATACGAATAAACTCGTTTACCAATTTTTTTTTCTGTGTACATTGCAGTACGTATATACGGTATATACACAGATCACCCTCAAATGCATTCATCTGCAATTTTTCCACAAGAGCAATTCAATATATCATCCTCAATTCACTGATTTTATTCGTTTGATCTTTTCCGGTGATTTTCCTCGTGCAAAATGATGCATAAAAAACTCTTTGGCTCTTTTATGCTTTTAGTAGCATAGCGCGTGGAGGGTGATGGTTGCGAAATTTTCTCTCTGTGTTTTGTTTTTCCTTGCCCATAAATTTCAATTCTCTCTCTCGCAAATTAGTCTCTATTTAATTCAAATTAGCGTCAAAGTAATTTTCTCTTGGCACTTTTCACCTGAATTCCACGAGGTCACCACACCGAGTGAAAATATCAAGCAATTTTGTGTAGTTTGTGTTGCATCCTTTGTTGTTTGAATCCACTCAACACTAATTACTTACACACAAAATCAACGCTGAAGAAGGTTCTCCATTGCAACATCCACATTATATATTTATTGTATGTTTATATCGTGAAGTGGGTTAAATTTTGGACAAAAGACCACGGTGCATGACATCATCGCAGATGGAGAATATTTATCTTGCCTTAATTCATATTGATGATCAGGCAATAAATTTAAATTTATTGATTGAAATCGAATATCAAGTGTTACTTTCTTCTTGCAATGTGAATAAGTGCTAATGACGATCTCTTGTTAATTTTTTTAAATATATTTTTTAATAAAATTTACATCAGTTTGCTGAATTTATCGTATCAGATTAAAGCTAAATCGTTAAATAATTATTTTCTTCGTACTTGTTGTAATGAGAAAATGATTTTATTCTATTCATAAAATGCCCTTACGTTGCTAATCCCAAGAGCCCCCCACTATCGCTTTGTCATCAAGAGAAATAAAAATGCTTCTGTATTTCACAGAATGATTTTTTTAATGAAATAACTTAATGTAAATCGCAATTTTGATCATCTCTCCATGCATATGAAGCAGCAACTTGCTCTTTTGAATAATTCCACCGTGAGAATTCTCTGAGTGCTACAAAAAATGAATCTTCAATCTGCGGATTAATCTTAAATATTCACACCACAATTTCCAATAGATTCCCTTCGGAAATATCCAAAAGATCAACTGGATAATGATCACTTGTTTGATCAAAAGAAAAATTACATACATTTCGTTTAACCATAAACGGATACCGCAGCACGGATTGCAAAGAAAAGCTCATCACACATGAGCTTTTTTTTGCAATAAATTGTCTCAATGAGTAGCCACGATACTGTAAATGTTTTCCCATCACGAAGGATTTAATCAAATAATAATCATAAACCTTATGAAGCGCCGCAGGCAGTGAAATACGAAAAATGCTCCAAGTGTGGTATTTGCCAAGATAAGATCGCGTACTTAAAGGCCATATAAATAAGTATATGAGTTAATTGAATGCAGAGCTTTTACTTGAGAATCACACTCATTGTGTGATGATCCTCACTGAGGCAATAATAATAATAATAATAATTTCAAGTCAGATCGTTGGCATTTCATTTGCTTCTTCTTCACAGTGCGCAAATATTTAGCTACCACACGACGGAAAATTTTGCAAAAAGATTCCCAGCCAGCAGCTCCAATGGGCTGCATTCGGCCGAGGTACACGGGGGGGAAGGACGCGGGAGAAATGAGTGTGAGATTGGAAGTGTTTGTGACTCGATAAATTCACAAAATCGGTCAATAGGTAATGTGTGATCATTGCTAAATGTGCATTTGTGGTACCATCGTGTCACGATTTTGGTATTTTCCTATTCACAAACACTTTTAATCTGCCATTCGATTCACAACCATCGCACGGAATTTCCTGCCGCATCGCAAAACGTGTGAAGATTTCATTATTTTAAGGTTTTTCTTTTTTCATTAAAACTTGCCTTTTTCTCTCGAAATATTTTTATCGTTAATATAAAATTTATTTCCCTAAAATTCTCATAATTTATTCTATTAATTCTTTAGCAGGTTTAGGGTTCAAGTCGAGGTTTAATTTGGAATTAATTCGTTGAAGTCAAAGCTTAAGCCACAGATTTATAGCTTCTTGGCACTTGAGATTTGATTTAATGGATTTAAGTTAAACTTTTTGTAAAATTTGTAAAACTCTAAATATTTAAGAAAAGAGACGAATTTTATGGATTTAAAGACGTTTTTTTCCCTTTCTTGTGCTCATCTTTTAACCCCAACGCTCCCAAAATATCTCAGCTTCACGATAAAGCATTTAAATTTATTCATCATGAAATTATATCGCAATGTTTAGTGACATTTTCCACCATCAATTGAATCTCATCGCATTTATTTCACTTTACCCACGAATTGCGATCATCACCTTGGGGGCTCCAGATGGCACACACAGAATCGCGCGGATTGTTTATTGTCAGTCATGGTGGACTCTTCACCCAAATGCACTGCCACACTAAAAAAGGAGTGTTTTATTATTCGTACCACTATGTTGTGCTTTTAAACATGAAAATTGCATATAATACCAGGGGGAGCAGCATATTGCATGTATATTTTGAAGAAGAAAGAAAAAAAGTCACAGATACAGCAAAGATCATGTGTAATTTTGAAATATTTTTGCCAAAGTGCTCTGCCTTCTTCATTGAGCATCTTGTGAGTGATTTTGCATTGATTTTGCAACATTTAATATCTCCATTCTCATAGCATAAATACCAAACAATGTTTAAATAATATGAAAAATTTAGACAAGCACGTACTCTAATATTTTTGAAGGCACTTTAAAAGCTCTTTGCTCTGAAAATGGGTAGTAGAGACTTGAAAAATTTGTTTTTGAGACTTTAAAGGGTTTTTTTTATGTAAAGCAAGACGTCGCTGGATGATCTGACACACATTGGATATAATTTTTAAAAAATTCTATGACGGTCTCTTCGGCAAGAAGTTTTCTCAAAATTGTTTAAACAGATCGGTTCCCATCTCGATCTCATCTGTTTGCTTCAAATTTTTCTAAAATATTTAATTAAAAAGAACTTAACAATGAAACTAATTAATAAAAAATTGTTCAAACAAAATTATTCGCTTGTTCGAAGAGGGAGAGAAAAAAGAGGAGAAAATCAAATAATTCATTAAAAGCAAAACACTTGTACACGAGGAAAAATTAAACAAGTCGAGCCTAAAGCTCATTTTATTTAAGTCGAAGAGGTTTTAAATTAAGATTCTCTCTGGAAAAGAACCAACACTGACTTCTATTTGAAGTCAAATAAATTTTTCACGATCACCTATATTAGACATCACGAATTGAGGCATAGCAACAGAAGCATATTGCTAAAAATTAGTAATGAACCTAAAACAAGTTCAAAGTAAAGCCAAATAATTCACAGATGTTTCAATACGTAATAATCTACTTGCTTTGATGAAGACTCTTCGCGATTTAAGGTGTATAAAAGCTCCTGGAATGTAGATGAGGGTATCAGTTTAGCAGATTCTCAAGCTAAAGAAACTTAACCAAGATGCGATTCGTTCTTTTGGCCTTCTCCGTTGCTTTGGTGCTCTCACCAACATTTGGTAAGACTTTTAATCAAAAGAAAATTTTGTTGTTGCTTTTAATAATTATTTTTCCCTAAACTTTTTTTTTTGTAGCCAGACCAGGTCTTTGGGATCAAGTAACTAATATTACTCAGTTAGTACAAGGTGCTGCGAGTAGACTCAAAAATCATATAACAAGCTCTGTGGCACTATTCACAAATACTATCACCGAAGCAATAAAAAATGCAAATTCTTTTGTTTCGGGACTCCTCCAGCAAGTCAATAAAACCATTACGGATATTATAAATGGTTTAGGAGAAGTGATGAGGGCCTCTGTGAATTCAGCTGGAAATGTTGTTGTTGAAATTATTGATAGCACTGGAAATGTTTTGGAAGTTGTCGTTGATGAGGCTGGAAATCTCTTGGAGGTAGCTGGAACACAATTGGAAACTGTCATTCCTCTGCCCGGTGTAGTTGTTCAGAAGATAATTGATGCTCTCCAAGGAAATTCATGGACTCCACCGGATCCAGCTTCACCAACTGTTTCCCAGCAGTCTTAACTACAACTGCAATGATGTGGTATTTAACGGAGAATTTTTGAATATGAATGTTCAAATCCAAATTCCATAATTCCGATAATTCCGAATAAAGCAATTTGTAAAGAGAAAACCATATACTTGAAATTATGGAATAATCATGTTTTGTTTAACCTTTCCGCGTCCACGTGAAACATAGAAATATTGAAACATGCGCTCTTTTTATCACGATATTTTTTCTGTGGATGCTTCTAGAAGAGGTTTCTCAGTCAGAACGTCTTCTTTTGCCTCTTAACAAAACTTAAAAAAATATTTTAAAGCCTAAAAAAAGACTAAATTCAAATCGAAAAGTCCTAAATAAGTTTTTGGATTTTTTTCGGTTTTGAGTTGTTCGGTTTTTAGCGTTTTTAGCAAAAAAAAATTATCATGTGAAGTGAAATGTTCAGATCTTCGGAAATATTCAGATGATTCGCTTAAAAAACCAAAATATTCACCAGATAAACACCCCTTGGTAGCAAAATTCATTCCATAATGTTTCTTACTTATTCAAATGAGAGGAATCATAAAACGTTAAAAGTGAAATGTGAAGATGAACCTTCCTTGTGTGAATGGGTTTCTGCACACATGAAAATCCTCAAACAATATTATATTGAAAATGTGAAGGATTCCCTTTTCCAATTCTTTAATGTCACCACATTGATCATCGCACGTTCTCAAATTAAATCATCTCTCATGCCCAAGATAAATTGGAATGTTTGTTTAATCATATAGTATTTTGTGTGATGGAATTCACTTTTCCTCGACTTAAATGCAAGCATTGTACCGTGTTGGAAGTAACAAATGTGAGAAGACGCACGGTTGGAAAAAATGATGGAATTGTGTCGCGATCTTCGGGTGAAAAGGTTTTGCTTTAAAGTAAAAAAAAAAAGAAGAAAAAAGAGCAAACGACCTTGTGAAGTGATCATCGTGCGAGCAATTTATCCACCATCACACCCAAAAAAGCGATTGCTGCTAAAGACTTCGCATTTGGCGGCAAAATGTAACAAACAATGCCACCAACAGTCGCTCCAGAGCAATTTTGTGAGCTCCCCAGAAGTTCGCATACCACGCAAGCCGAAAAAAAAGATCTCGCACATGGAGGGTTTAATGGTGAGGAGTGATTGACAGATTACCATCATAAATAATTTAAATTCATCCAACAAAATGCGATCTTCATGAATCTCATGGCGCGTACCGCCAAAATGGGTTGATCTTAAACGATAAATTGCCACCTTCGCGAAAGAAAAGATCACTCGCACAATTAATCGATCGTACAAATTGCTGGTGATCTCTGTGGAATGTTTTTTTTTTGGGAAATTCTTGCATGTTTCGCAAGTGAAGATCATCAAGAGCAACCCACACATAATTTATGTCGACTGAAGAACTTCCCTCCCATATTTTACTTTTAAGAAGATGCAGAAAAAATTCACTTCAAGAGACACCATCGTAGAAGGACGAAGCAATTTATGGCACAATTCGAAATGATCATCGTGGGCAATTTACTTAAGAAAAAAAAACTACACCCAAATTACCTAATGACTCACATTTCTTTCCACCCTGATCACCGTTTTTTTGTGTGTAAAATCGGAAAACCGTCGCTCCGATCACGATTTCATGATTTTAATCACAACATGTCCTTCGAACATAGTCAATTTGCCACACTTTGGGCTCTCCTCCATCTACATGCGGGAATTCCTCTCTTGAGGTGTTTTAATTAACAAACTTCAACGTCAGTGTGTTAAATAAATTGAATTTTGACGAGAAAATTATTGTTTTTTTTTTTTTTTTTTTTTTTGAGAAAAATATTCCATTTTGATCATCAGAAATGTTTCATTTAATCAAAAGGGGATCAATGAGATTGTCAGAAAACTAAAGACAGCTGGATAAAGCTCGGTATAAAGGAAAATAAATATGGGCAGGGAAAGAGCGGGGAAAAAGTCACTTAAGGGTTTAGAAAAGCTCAAAAGATAGATCAAAATGATATGAGAAAGAATTGTAGGGCAGAAAATGTCCTGAAGAAATGTGCCATGAGCTTTTTCCAAATCCTTAAGTAATTTTTTTGCTCCACTCTCCACTATTTTTTTTTAAATTAAATAAAAAGTATTAAAAAGAATTTAATAAGAATTAACAAATAATTTTAACGCCATAGCATTTGAATTATTAGCTATCATACAATTATTTATGCAATATTAAAGTTTGACATTTGTTTTCTAACGTTTGTAAATCACATTTTTTCTTAATTTTATTTATAAAGTAGAACCCTTAACTTCCTAAATTCATAGTCTGTTTAAAAATTAACGTCTGATGTTTTTTTTGTAAAATTGCGATTTCTGTTTAATTTTTAAGGTTTTTCAGACAGAAACGTTTCTTTTCTAACGTTTGAAGTTTCTCAAACGTCTAATGTTCCTACTCTAACGATTTTTACTATTTTTCAAAACTGGACGTTAATTTTTTTTATTACGTTTTTAGAATTCGGTGTTTTTTTTTCTAGAAGGGTTTTTTCCAGAGCTTAGCGTTTCTTACAGAAAAGCTTGACGTTTCTTCGAACAGTTTTGGCTATTTTTCTTAACTTTGCCGTTTTTTTTTTAATGTTTTACGCTTTTTTATCGTTTTACGTTTCTTAACGTTTTGCGTTTAATTAAAACATTTATGTTTTTAAACATTCTACGTTTTTTTTATTAAAAAAATAACGCTTTAAAGAATAAAAAACTCTTTTTCTTTTCAAAAATTTAACGAAGGAAAAATTATTGAAAATCACTTAATTTTAGAATTAAGAAAAATCTTTAAACATTTAAAGAAAAACCTAAATTGCTTGAACTTTTAGGGGGTGTTTAGGTACTCCCTCCAAGGTTATCCCAATGAATTACAATTAATCTAATAAGCATCTAATAAAGTTCACTTACCTCAAAGACAACAACAGTCTGCTTTCCTGACTTTGCTTGATTTCCGCAATCTCTCCTCTCAGTCGTGAAGAATTTCATCCTTCCGCAAATGTTTTCAAACATTTCACCTGGAATTTCGTATGAAAAGAAAAATAAATCAGAAAATGAAATTTATATGATATCATGAAGTGATTGTGCACGCCACATCTCACGATGTACGTGAGCCCATGATCCAATTACAGGTAAAAATTTATTATATTCAAAATGGGGGGGGAGGTAGGAAGGCACACAAAGAACAATAAATGCAAAATTGGCAAAGTGTGTGGCTATGTGGTATGGCAATTTGATTATAAAAGTTATCATCATAAATTTAGTGGTGTTTTGTAAGACAAACACCTTTTGTCGCTCCCGCCAGACCAAACATAAGCGCCGCCATGGCTGAAAATGATGGGAAAAATCTCGTGGTTTGTGTATTATTATTTTTTCTCTATACGAGCAGTGAAAAACAGTTTAATTTTGGTCAACGCTGAATTCCACGGCGACTTCTTTTCATCAACGCAGCTATGTGGAAGTTTTCTTCACACCCATAAGCAATAAAATACCCGTGCGCCATGGTCAATGCAATTGTTCTCGCAGAGCGCTAACAGAAAATTATATACATATGGTCGTTTTTTTATGACATCTCTATTAATGCTCTCTTGCAATATAATTATACATATAGCCTGTGATTTTGCCACTTTCATTAATATTAAAATGAGAAATGCTGGAAAACCTTGCTTTGCCAAGACAAAAAACGGCTCCGCGTGCATTTTATTCCTCAAAATGGTTCACTACCTTTGCACCAAACAGCGTGGGATGATTTGTTTCGTGAGATTAACTTCTGCATGCCACAAAATTGATATATTTCCATTTTATAGGAGGTCTCTCTCTCGCACCTTTTTTCCTCCTTTTGAAAATGCATCTCAATTTTAAACATACATAAATGAAGGTATTTTGTATGTTAACCCCCATGCAATTTTCTCAAGAAGACTCTCAATGCGTCCCACCCAAACAATGATGAATGTACCAAATGAGGACAAATTGCTTTCGCGCTTTTTTTTTCATTGAACTTTCACAATAATTTCATTTTAAAGACGTTTTATTTGTTTCATTGAATTTAATTGTGGGAAATCGGTTACTTCTGTTTGAATTTGAATTTTCAAACCAGGCGGCTATGACAGCTAATGTGATGTTTCGAAAAGCTGATTTTCTGCATCATCAGGCTTCAATATATTTTTGGAGAAAATATTTATTCATAAACAAATTCAATTTATGTTTTACACTTTAGACTAAAGGAGAGTAGAATCAATTTTATATACAAAATGTTACGATTTATGACATAAAAACGCCGCCATGTTTTTTCCTAACGTATCACATTAGAAAGACGTCATTTCTTTGTCTAATTTTAAGTAATTCTTTTCTTATTACTTCTTGTTTCAATTCATTGTTGAATTCTAGGTTTATTGCTTTTTAATGAAAGTTATGTAATAGGAGAGACAAAAAACACATTAGTGACGTCATTGTTTGCATTTTTGTGCAAATATTTGTCGATTTTTTCAATATCTTTTCAAAATCTCTTTCGATTCTCAACATTATTAAGTATGTTCTGATTATTCTCTCAATTAAGGAGTTTTCCTCGTGGAAAATGAATAAACTCCTTTTGCATTCATTTTTTGATTATTTTCTAATTCACCTCAATGAAGAACACTGAACGTATTTATTGTTATAGCTCATGGTGTATTTATTTAAGTCATTCCACGTTGATAAAAAGCACCATTCAGTTGCGATATTTTTGTTGCAATTATACCACTAAAGGTCAAAGTCGCGCACTTGCAAGAAAAATATCTTATTGAGGAGTTTCAAAGAAGATGAGAGAGGAGAAAAAAAAACGAAGCAATCTAATGGACTTACTCATCAAGCAATCTTTGTGAGAAACTTGCCTGAGATCAAGGATGAATTTTCTTGTTAAATCGATGGCATCACAACACCTCCACTTCTTTTTTTTTTCTTCTTTTATTAATTGTTTCTTGATTGAAGGAAAATTGAAAAGAATTTAGTTTTTTTTTTGAATAATTAAAGAAAATCTACACAATTGATCACAAAACACGGTGGAGGCACAAACATTGGGATCTCTTTAAAGAGAAGTCAATCAAACACTGGCAATGAAAGCTCCTTTTTGGGCACCAAGGTGTGGATTTTCTTGCACCAGGTGTGTGAGTGTTTTGTGGAAAATTTAACGTCCAAGAACTTTCTGCGTTTGCTGGCACGTTTCAATGCACACACCGCGCAATCCGTTGGAGTGTGTTCGTTGCACAATTCAAGATACAAAACTAATGAATTGACTTTGGGTGCGATAGACAGTAGCCGTACGAAGAGAGTTGAGTTTGTCTTTTCGAGGTGAACACAACAACACCGCACAATCGATGGGAAAGAAAGGTTGAAGAAGAAAGAAGGAAAAAAAAAAGAGCGAGACATTCGCGAAAGAAAAAGAGAAAAAAATCCCTATTTGACAGTCAAGTGGAAATGATATATTTTTAATGATTTTTCTTTTCCTCTATGCCCGCACATTGCTGAATGAGCGTCAATGAAAGTTGAAAGAAATCGCAGCGACGATACTGCCAAGAGATTCACCTGAACCAATTTTTTTATTAAATACACCATAAATATTTTTTATTGCCCTCAGCAACTCATGAGAGATTGTCTTTCTCTTGAGCACAAATTAATTGAGACAGGTTGGACAATAAATCTCCCACTGATCAACGATGGTAGTACATACAAAAGGATATGTTAATTTTTGAGATAAGCGTTCCCGCGTGTAATTAATTGACTTGCGATTGTGGGGTAACGATCGAATTTTTTTTAATTCGGAGCTACTATATGAGAGATAAATAAACAAACAAGCCGGTAGTTTAAAAAATATTAATCATAAATACCTTCAATGATAGTATGGAAAAAAAAAGAATTCAACTCCACCCCCAAAACCAATCCCATTTTACGAATTTTGAAAGAATTTTTTTGATTGAAAGAATTTATCAATTTTTCTGAATGTATTGGAAGTTTATTGAAAATATTTAAATTGAAAATTTTATACAAAGAAATCGTTATAAAGAAATTAATAAATTTTATTTAAATGGATAGAGCTTTAGTAAAACATTGAGGGAAACAACGAAGAAATACAAATGCAATGTTAACCCTTTGCAGCAGCTCGAATAGTGAAGCATTGAACTTTATAAGAAAAATGGAAAAAAATGTTTTTTGAGCTTTCCACGTGAACTTATGGTAATTATAAAATTATACTTCTTAAGTTTATGAAAATATTATATTTTATGTTTTAATCAAGTGTATTGCCCATAAGACGTGAAGGGGTTAACAAAACACAGGGAAAACACTCACATAAGGAAAACACCAAAAAGTATGCAAAATCCGGATTATAGTTATTTTGAATTCTCAAATAAAAAAAGTTAGAACAGAATTAGAGTGAAAAACAAAATAAAATACTTTTCATTTTCATTTAATTTTTAAAATCAATTCTTACAAAACGAATACAGCCTCCAAAAAAGGTAAGTATGAAAACAATGTTTTCTTTTTTAAATTAATTTACGTAAATCTAATAATTGGGCCTAATTCAGTGACCAAGAAATCCTTGAAATCTTTGAATTTTGTACTGAAATTTCAAAATTTCAAGCGAATTTCAAGGGTTTCTTGGTCGCTGAATAAGGCCCATAATCGGGATTAAGTTTCCTAAAACCCAATTAACCCGGATATTACCAAGAGTTTTTCTTTTTCGATAATTTTCTATTCATTATTGTTATGAATTGTCAATTTATGTTAGGTAGAATATTTAAAAATTCTGAAAAATTTATTTAGATAAAGGAACGTGGTCTAATTCACGTCCGTTTGGAGCTGAAGAAAAATGGTTTTGAATAAAAATTAATATTCCTTAATTTGGTACCATTTTATGTCCTTAATAATCCTACTTTTTTACATTAAAAGTGTTATCGCTTTTAAGTAAGAATGTATTGAAAAAAAAAACATTAAGAAGTTCGAACTAGGCCTATACTTTTCATTTTTTCAATGAAATAAACGATTTTGTGCTATTTTTATATATTATTTTATTAATTTTTGTTTTTAATGTAGGTACTTTAATGAATTTTTAAAGTGGTTTAATTCTAATTTAGTGTAAATGGGAATCTCAGGTGAGATTTTTTTCCTTACAGCTTGTACGTGTTTTCTCTTCCTTTTCATGTGAGTTCCTTTAAATTATTTTTATAATTTTAATTTTATTGAAATCATATAAATAACTTTAAGAATAAAATAATAATTTTAAATAGAATTAAAAAAAATGTCAATGATTTTGAAATTAGTTTAAATTATAGACTTTATTATTAGTCTATTAAGTAGAGAACACCGCGCGTTTGTTTGTAAGGTATTTAAGAAATAGTGAGTAAATACTTTGTAGACGATACGACAACACTTAACACAATCAATCATTGAAAAGTCTTTAGTTATTAAAATCCTTCTTCGGTGTGAAGAAGAGGATCTTATTGAGCATACTAACAATGGACGGTTGTTGTTTCTTTGAGTCCATTTTAACATTCGATGGAACGTTCGATTGATACTCATAGGCTACGCGTCTATTGACACCCGTAAGCAGGGTAAGAAGGTCACGTTCTGTGCCGTATTTCTTGAGCTCTTCATAGAGAACTTCGATGAACCACGATCCGTTCTCAGGATTGCGCCAGGAGTAGTGACCTTCAAAGGTGGAATACATAACGAGGATATCGGCTACCGATGGGATGGCGTAAGTCACCTCACGGGCCGTTGAGTCTACTTGATCGGTAAAAACTCGAACTTGCATTACACCATGATCTAATCTTTCGCCACGACATGCCTGATAAGATAATTAGTAGGTGAGATTGACCAGACTGTGCGATAAATTTGGGGCTAACTTACATTCACAAAGAAGAGTTTTGGCTTCCCAATGAGGCTTTTGCACTTGTTACCAGTAAACTCATGCCACAACTCGTCTATTTTGTAGCTGTCATCCAGGGCATAGAGGTACCCGGTCTCACCATGAGTCATCACCACAACCACCAAACAGTCGTAGTCCGTATGATCTTCCTGTGATACTAAAAATTGAAATTGAGAAAAGGATTTTTTTCTTTTCCACTTTACACCATTTCTTGAGCTTTTATTAGGTACTAACCCTTCTCCAAGAGATTGCGTAAGTCTTTCCGATTTAGATCATTGAAGACTCTTGTTTCGAATTCTAACTTCTTGAACACTTCCTCCATACGATCGCGATCTTTATTGGTACCCAAACGTGTGGGCATGCGCTTGAATTCACGATGGTTCAAGATAAGAGCTACACCGCGTTTCTTATTTGTCATGTCGTAGTACTCAGAGTCAGCAGCCACCGAAGTTAGCTGCATCTCGGAATCTTGTTCTGTAATAAAGGTACTGCATGTCCATGCGGAATATTTTTTTTTAAATTATTTTATTAAAATAAAAGGAAGGAATAAGATTAATTTGAAAATTCAATACTAACCTTTTTAGCTTCTGCATTAGAGTTAATTTCGCATCCACATTATCACTCTTATCACCTTCACTGGACATTTTTTTTAGCTTAGAAGCCGCAGAAATATACTTCTCAAACCTCTCACTTCGAATATCAAAATGGAACTGATAACAACCCAACGAAATGTACGATGAATTACTCTGGGCTTTATATTTCGTTTTATTACTTTACTTTACTTTACGCTAAGTGGGGCCCGGAGACTTACATCTCCTTGTGCACTGCGGCCCATGTGGGCCTATTGTGCATCCCCTTTATTCCTACTCAATTACAATGTTTTTTGTTACAATGTAGATTTTGTAGGGGGAGAGTCCCGTCGGTGGCGACTGCACGGGAAGTTCCGCAATCATTCAGCACTAGACGCTGGGCACTGGTGTTCGTTCGGCAGGCCACACAGTGTAGATCGGTTTTTTACCAGCGTTGTCCCTCCGCCACCAGACTGCTCTGTTCATCTTTGGCTCCGTCCCATATATATAGGAAGTTCCGCAAACGCAGGCACTTACTGTATGCGGCTGCACATTATCGCTGATTGACCGGCACACGACTATGGGACTCTGTCTACTTGTTGCCCTTCCGTCTCGCAGATGGTGCTGATATTGATGTTGGCTCCATCCCGTTGGGGGCAGCAGTCGTCCGAGCAGGAAAGGAATAGCTGTGGAGTAGAAAGGAAAGAAAGGGAAGGAAGCGCCAGGCCAGAAACGGCGAACCGCTGCGGGAATCGAACCCACAACCCCAGTGATGGGTGGTATTGAGTGGCGCTTTAGCTCTCTTTACCACTGGAGCTTCTTTTCGTTTTATTAACCCTTTCACGTTCTTATTTTATTTTCGGGTTTTTTTTTTTTTTTTTTAAGTTTTCTAATTATTGTTATACAAATATCTTATTATTAATTGCTTTTATAGTGTCAGATGAAATAAATTCATAAAATTGAAATTTAAGGACAAAAAACGCAAACTAACATTTTGCCCCATGGTTGGGGCAAAAAGTTAGAAGTGCAAGGTTTCGGAAAATGGACTGAAAATGCATTTTCCCGTTGAATTAGAAAATAATCGTCTAAGACAAAGTTGTAGCCCGGAAAATTTTCCTATAAGATAATCGTCATGCGAAAACTCAAATATTTTCAGGAAAATCAGGAAAATGTTTCTCCCAAAAAACTAACTTATTGCCCCATGTCCCCCTACTAACTTTTTCATTAATTATTGATCCTTAATACGCAATTGTGGATGAAAATAAATCTTGAAAAAAAATGTTTTAAAATGAGTTTGAAAAATAAGTTTAACTTTTACTCCTGATGAAGATGAAATAAAGTTCTCCGAATGTCATTTAATGTCTAGAGATTTATTTTTAAGCTGATCGCAGCTAGAACCGTATTCTTCTCATATTAAAGAACTATAAAATGTCTTTATCAGTTTTTCTTTAATTTTAGATTCTGTTTTAAAGAATTTATTATAAAATAATTTTAATGAATCATTTTTCAGTTATAAGAAAATTCCGAAAATTCTTTAAGAAGACTACATCCTACACAGTCGCAAAAGGGTTGAGATTGTGAGGCTATTTAATATCAATGATGATAACGGAAAACACCTGATAAAATGGCACTTGAAAGTGAGGCCAGGAACCTTCTTATTTTGTAAATTTCTTCGAATAAATATAGCTGATGATTAGATTGGTGATTGCTTCTCAGAAGATCGTTGGACTTTTGTAAAATTTGTGGTAACAATGCTATTTTTTCTATCGATTTTCACATGAAAAGTCGTTACTTTTTGTTATGAAATTTTCAAGATAACTGCCTTATAGACCTGAGAATTGTAGGGATTACTTAAGAATAATGTTAACTTCCTTTTTCTATTGCAAAGATTCCAATCATCATTGGGAATCCCCTTAAATTTCAAGGAAATGATTTCAAAACGTGAAATTCGTCTATTTTATTACCCCAAATGCTCAAATTGATAAAAAAAATATCTTGCGACGAAAAGAGCAAACATAATTTTTAATATGATAAAAATATCGACATTCTAGCCTCTACGGGCGCGTAAAAGCAAATAATGATTAGCAATAAATTCTTCTGAATTGTTTTTGAAGACGCGATTTTTTTGGACTCCATTTTATTGTTTCCTTTAATTAGAAAGTAGGAATGGCGAATTACATTTGTCAAGAAATCTTAATCTTATCAATTTCACAATTTCCCTGTTGTGCTCAATGGAAATTCAATTCAATAAGAAAGAATTTCTCTAGAAAAATAAATCCCGATTTAGGTCGAGTATTGATCAAACAATTAAGCAAGAAAAAATGGAGGAAGTGCCTTTGCTGTGTGTAAATGATGAGAGACGCAAAAAACGTGCTGAAGAAGTGTTAAAGACATTCAAATTCAATGCAGACTCCCTCAGTGAGGATCTCTCGGACGACATCAATGACACATCTGATTGCAGTAGCAAATTATCGGATCCTTTTTCGGATATGGAGGAGAAGATTGTGCCACAAGCAGCTGCTGGGAAAAGGGTAAAAGAACAGCCTTATCAGGGGTTGAATGAAGTGAAAGTTCCCCTAAAAATATTAATCAATTGCAGCGAATGACCAAGATTGAGGCTGATTGTATGCTAATGTCCAGCTTTACACCCAACTTCATGTCCGTGCAGAAAGAGATGCTGAATGAGCTGCAAACGGATGAGGTAATTTGTTCGGATTTTCAAACAAAGCGCAACTACACGTACCTCGATAGGAGAGAGCCCAAGGAGAGTGATGAGAGGATTAGACGAAGGATTCAGGATATGCTCACATCGTGCGGAATTAAGTCTCCAGCACCTGTAAGTCGCGCCACGGAGTCACCTGATAAACCCCTATCAACGGGAGCCCCGTCACCCCTGGAAATGTACGCAATGCTCCAAGGAAAGTCCCCAATGAGTGATGCAGACAATAGTTCCTTGTCAGCCGTTTGGAGGATGTTGGATGCGCAATCGGTGGAAAATGGATTTCCCGTCACACCATTTGGGTACAATGTTTTTGAAGATAAACGCCTCGAATGGATGACAAGGAAGGAGTCCTCGTGGAATGACAGGGAAGACATCCGGGAGAAATGCGAGAATTGGCTTAAGAATATTGAATAAATATAAATCTTTCGAGCGATTATTAACCCTTTCACAACCTGGACGTGAATTCTCTAAGAGTGAAAAACTCCCATAATAAACTCCTGAAGGCGTTAGCGCTTTAAAGAAACGTGGAAACTGGGAAAATCTTACGGGAGTTTATCACGGATGCATAATTTTTCTCAGAGGATCAAGCCCACGTGAAGTTTACCTCACTTTTTCCCTGCAAAAAGCCTTTGGGAGTTTATCACGAGAGTTTTTCACTCTTAGAGAATACAGCCCCTGGTTTAATTTCTACAGAAGTCAATTTAAACCCTTTCAAACTCACAATTTGTTTGGTGAAGTGAATTCTGTAGAATTTAACACAGATTTGTCTGGATAATTTTTAAAATTTTACTTCAAAAATTGCCCAGAAAAATCAATTCTTAATTAAAATTCACCAAATTTGACTCAAAAAAGTTTAAAGTCTTTCTTAAATCGAACCTATTCGATTTTAGGATAGAATATAAACGTTTTAAGACATTTTTAAGAACTCAAAGTAGACAAAGTAAAAATGCCGAGCGTATTATCGTACATACAATGAACAAATCCAGGGGCTGTATTCTCTAAGAGTGAAATCCTCTCGTGATAAACTCCCGAAGGCTTTTTGCAGGGAAAAAGTGAGGAAAACTTTACGTGAGCTTGATCCTTAAAGAAAAATAATGCATCCGTGATAAACTCCCGTAGGATTTCCCCGGTTTTCACATTTCTTTTAAAGCGCTGCATCCTTCAGGAATTTATCACGGGAGTTTTTCAATCTTAGAGAATTCATGCCCAGGTTAGTTATCAGATAGTTGTTAAGTTTCATTATTTCACTGTAGAAATAATAGAACAATTCCTTTTTTTTTAATATTAAAATAATTATTGAATTTTCAAATAAAATTTAAAATAAATAATTTAGCGTGATTTATTTAAAATACATAGTAATTTGTATAAATTTTAGTAAATTTTGACTCGTATACCTTTTGAAAAAAAAATTGATAAAAATTCTCATTTTGAAACGAATAAACAATAAACGTTTGAAAAATGCTTTAGAAAAATATTTTTTCACATAGAATCTTTGGCACTATGCTGATGCTTCAATTTGCCCATTCTTCGTGAGAATCTTCCTCACATCGCCCACCATCATTTCCACCAAATCCTGCAAATTGTAATTTGGCTTCCATCCCCAATCAGCTCGTGCTTCCGAGTCATCAAATACTTGAGGCCATGAGTCCGCTAAAAATTAATCCAAAAAAATTGACGAAAAATTGTTTGAACGTCCGCAAAATAAAGTTAAGTATTTGATTGCTAGTTAATACCAATTAGCTGCCGACTATCGGGTTTATATGTGACCCTTAGTTCTGGTACGTGCTTTGCCAATTCCGCCACCAATTCTTCGGGCGTGAAGGACATGGCGGTGACATTGTAGGCTCTTCTCTTCAAATTCTCCTGTGGAGCCGTCATAAATTCCAGCAGAGCCCTAATTTGCATTAGTAACCAATAAATTTGCATGATCTCACCTGCGTGATTATTTCCCCCTCTTTGATTGTTTTTTTTTTTCGGTACTCACCTGAGACAATCTTCAATGTGAATCATCGGTAGACGTGTATCTGGTCGTAGGTAGCTCACAAAATGCCCACTCTTGAGGGCATCGTAGAAAATGCTCACGGCGTAATCTGGCGATGAAAATGAAAGAAAAATAAAACTCATAGATAAGATTTTGCAAATGATAACAGTATGATTCAATTGAAGGCTTATTGCGTCACGATTTTCATGAAAGGGAGGTGATGTGCAGTAGAAACGTTTTTTTTTTTTGGATCATATCTTGTGCGATGTCTTTGCAGCATATTTTTAAATGTTCCTCATTGTTTGAAATCATTTACCATGAGATTTTATTTGTACACAACAATTTTTCTTCTTGCCGCATCTTTCACCCAAAAACCCCAACGATGATCTCTTTGTTTGGCACACAGAGAAGAAATTCATGTGACTTTGGGCTAAATTCAACGGCCCACTCCCCCCAGCAAAAGAGAAGCCTTGCAATAGAACAAAATGTTTGTGTATTGCATCAGCTAAACTCACCTGTTGTACCACCACCAGGTGCATCACTTGAAATGACCCCGGGAAAGCGCAAACAACGGAAATCCAAGCCAAATTTGTGATGATAGTACTCGCCAATTAGTTCAGCGTGCACCTTCGACACCCCATAGATTGTTCGTGGTCGTTGAATCTGCAAAAGAAAGCGCCAGCAGACTGTTATAATGACAAATAGAATGGCTTTTCCGGCGCGCTATAAGGAGAATTTCACGCAGGAAATTGCACTTGAAAAGCGCGGAAATTTCGCAAAATTCCCACGCAATATGCGCGCATGCTCATCGAAGACAATCATATTCTTTTTATTTTTTTTTTAAATGCAAACTATAATCTTAATGAGCTCTAACGTGTCTCCTAATAATGACTTTCCCATTAGAGAGAGTTTTATTTTTCACGCCCTGCGCAATCATTGACGATTTGCTGCTAAAGTGTGGACAGTGTGTGCTGAAGAGGATGATGATGATGATGAGGTGTAATTTAACAAATACATAATTGCTGTTGCTGAGTGTCAAAGATGTGAGAAAATTGAAGAGAGATACTTAAGAGTTGTTTTAATTTGTAACATTTATTCTTTGTAGATTTATTTCAACTGTTATAACTGTTGATTTAATTATTAAAAAATAAATGAAAAAGCTTTACCAAAAGTTTCCTCAAATCATTCAAATTATTTGTTAAAGGAGTCTATTTATTTTAACCAAAAATCGAGATTCTTTTCGAAACGATTAGGATTCCATTTAAATTCAAATTAAAAAATAAATATAAATTGATATTATTTTTGAATTGTATTTTTTTTTACCATGAAAAGGATCGATTTAATACATAATCTTATATGCGATGTGTTATAAATAGTAAAATATGTCTTTTAAAGAATTATTCGGCTGGTCTATATCTCATTTTAATAAATAAAAGGTTTTGTTAAAAATATTCAAACTGATTCTAAAAATTACGAATTTAAGTTCGTAAACATAAGAAAGATGCGTGTTCCCAAAAACTAAACTCGATTTAGTATAAAAGTAAATCGGAGGCAGTCTCAAAGTATAAATGTACGGGTAAGCTGACCAAGCTTACGAGAGCTGTGTTTCTTTCAGTGTACCAATTTTGTGAGAGCAAACTAGAACGCGAATTAGTTTAAATACGCTCAAAGTCGGGAAAAGTTGAAAAGTCATACCGTAAGAAATCTTAAAAACGCCATATCTCGAGAACGGCTCCATAGATTTTCGAGTTTGAGCTATCGTTGGAAAGGTCTTAACCACAACTATAATATATTAAAATATGAAGTAAATCGATAATAGCATTTTCGAAATATTCGAGTTCGAAATTTTCGAAAATTTTGATTTTGACTTTAGCACCTCTCGCGGTCATTTCTCGAAGTTGCAATGTTCTAGACATTTGTAGGGCTTCACGAAACCTTTCATTTGCACTTAAGTTGATCAAAATCGGACTTGTAGAACCCGAGATATGACATGCCAACTTTGGAAGGCTATATCTCGAGAACGGAGACATAGATTTTCTTCATTTTTGGCATGGAGCTAGATAATATAGTCAGCTATAACATATCAAAAAATGAAGCAAATCGATAATGGCGTTTTCAAGATATTCATCGAAAACTCATCGAAAATTTTGTTTTTGATTTTTGGCCCCCTAGCGGTCATTTTTGAAACTTCTGATGTTCTAGAGAGTTGTAGGGTTTATTGAGATCTTTCATTTGAGCCCGGGTTGATCAAAATCGGTCAAGCCGTTTTCGAGTTATGGTCGATTTTCGATAAAAAATTGTGGCGGCCATATTGACTAAACCGCTTGACCGATTTTCAAAAATGAGGTATCGTTGGAAAGGTATTGATGGCCTCTACAACATATAAAAATTTCAGATTTTTAGCTATTACAGGGGCTGAGATATAGGCAAAACAAAATTTTGAGGTTATTCAAAATGGCGGACGGAGGGGTGGGGGGTAAAATTTGACATCATAATCGGATGTCTTCCAGTCGACTTTTAAACTTTGCCGTTTACCGCAAGTCTCTATCTATCACCGTTCTCTCGCAATTTAGCGATTGATTCCGGACGGCCGGACGGCCGGCCGGAAAACAAATTTTTTGGCGCATACGTTTTTTGGAATGTGGGGACCCTAATTCGTGCTCATACCAAGTTTGAGCCCGATCTGACGACTTTCGATTTTGCTCGGTACACAAAAGCTGTGTCTGAAAGAAACACAGCTAAAAAGGTATTTATTCTACATTTTCAGCAGCGTTTCGTTCTACGTAAAAACTTCATCAGTCTTTGAGGAAAATTAGCAATTTTCTTCCATTTTTTTTTTCAAAGAGACTGATAAAGTTTTTACAAAGAACGAAATGTTGCTAAGAATGTAGAATAAAAAACTTCAAACTTTGAGTCTGCCTTCAATTTACTTTTTTTTTTACTAAAGCAACCAACAGTTTGTTAATTATCATTTATTTAAGTTCAATTTATTAGAGATTTTCGATACTTTCGTTTTTTTGTAAAGTTCTGGGAAACAGTTTTGTTTTCTTTTTTTTACATTTTTAAGAATATGCGTTAGTGTTTCCAGTGTTCTGTACAACCATTTTCGTTTTTTTTAAATTAATTTTCTTATTTTTTACATTTTAAAAATGTTTGTTCCCGCACGTGCTCTATAGAGGCTTCAAATTTTTAACAATCTGAGTATTAGGCTTCGTGTGTTCTTAGAAAATCTTCTTAACGATTTTTTACGTTATGCGGATTTTTCTTCAATAGTTTAGTGTGTTCTGAAGAAATGTTAAAAGTTAGTTTTATCGTAGCTTTAGCATGAGCCCATTTACCTAAAGAGCCTATGGGAAAAAGGGATGGATTTAATTCACAAAAATTGGTTAAGTTTCTACTTTTCTCTGTGGAATTTTTATTGTTTCACGTGTTCCGTAGTTTTTATTTCCAGTTTCTTATATTTTTATTGAATTTGATAAGTGTATAAAGAAACATTGACCTTTAATTAAATTGACCTAATATTTTTTTCCTTTCGCAGAAAGATAAACTTTTCTTATCTTTCTTAATTTTCTTTGTTATGTAAACACTTATTTCTGTTTTTTTTTTATTGTTAGTATACCTCTAAAAATACAAATAAATAAACAAATATCAACTCACGGTAACATTTGGTGTGGGATTCCTAGGTGAGTCAGGTCCAAAGGCACCAATTGTACTGGGTACAAAAATACGTAGTTTATACTGTTTGGCCAATTCAATGACATTGTGCACCCCCTCGATGTTAACCCTCACCGCGAGTGGGACATTTTGCTCCCCAATCGCACTCAGGAGGGCTGAAAAGTGAATGAGCCAATCCACACGGTAGTCCACTACAATTTTCTGCAGACCCTGCATCAAAGAAGAGTCAAGAGCACGCGTGAATAACATCGGAAGATCAGGAGAAGCGTGACGCAAGTACGTGAAGACGATTTATTTATAGGTGGACGCGATGTGAAAACATCTTGCCGGCATGATGCGTGTTTAAACTTACTTTAAAATCCAGAATATCAGCAAAAATGTATGGTCCACTCTCCACAATTGCCTGACTTGGCTTTATAATGTCCGACAGTATCACAGACTCCTTCCCAAAATGACTTCTCAGCAATTTGGCACATTCGGTCCCCAGCTGTCCTAGCCCCCCTGGAGAATTTGCAAAAAAAAAGAATTTTATTTATTTAGATTCATTTAAGAATTGTTTAAAGAAGAAAAGGAAATGATTTTGCCTAAAATGCAGAGATAAAAAAAAGACAGAAGAGAAATAAACGAAAATTGTGGACCAGAAAAAAAGATCCAAAAAGATTTATTCTCTAAGGAGATTTGTCTTTTGCATTATAAGCTTCTAGCTGAGCTTTCTCAAGTCTCTCAGTTTTTCTTAATTTCATGAACGAATTCTTTAAGGAATCCATTAAAATTCATAAATTTAAATAAATTTTCTCCCCTTTAAAAGAGCTTTAGAAGAATTTTTGAAAGCTTCTTAAGCACTTATTTGTCTTAAAAATATTTCCATCACATGAAGATCACAAAGAAAAATCTCTTTAATTTTAATCTTAATTTTCTAATTGATTTTAATTGAGTTTTTCTGGTACACACTTTTCATTGGTTTAAAAATCTCTGAAGTTTCTCAAGTCTCTCAGTCTTTCTCCAATATTATTCGTAAGGAACTTTTTATAGAAATCCTTTCAAATTCAAAGGTTTAAATGAATTTTCTACCCTTGATTCCTTAATGATCTTTTCTTAAGAATTTTTCGAAAGTTTCTCAAACAATTCTTTGTCTTAAGAATATTTCCATTACATAAAGAAAAAAATGTCTTTAATTTTAATTTTAATTTTCCAACCGATTTATATCGAGTTTCTCTTGAATACACACGTGCCAGTATTGCATCTTAAGATAGCTGCATAATGCAACTTTGTATTAAATAGTAATTTATTGTGTGTATGCTTTTTATCGCATTGAACTTGGTATCTCATTTGTGTGTGAGATCCACTCTGTGTGACCATGAGACGCCTGATGCATTTCACTCGGCAACACGAGTTTCATTGTAAATGCAGGAAAATTCAACGAGAGGAAAAGTTTTTTTGCGGGAATTTTGGCACTTTGCCAGGAAAAATTTATCGGGTTCAAAATTCCGGAGGCTCGTCTACGGAAAACTGTAGACCATGAATTACACTCAGAACTCACCAGTAATGAGGATTCGTGGTGGTGATCCCCTGGCTTGATGAAGTAGCCGAAATCCCTGCTTTAGGGATGGCGGAAGTGTTTGCAGCACTCGCGTGAACAGCATGGCACAGTGGAGATTTTTTTTATTTAAATGGAAGATTTATTAAATTTTATAGACAAATTTTAATGGGGGGAATGATTGGGTAAGATCATCCGATTTATTCGGTGTGATTCAATCAACTGCGAGAGAACGCACGGATGCTGTCCGGATGGTGTGGTTTAATGAAATTTGCGCATCTACATTGTATAGTTCTAACTCTAAACTATATTTATGCCACATAGGGTGATCTACAGACACTCCACAGCATAAACAAGTCTAATAATATTTATTTAAAGATTTTATTTTAATTTGTTCTTTAGATAATTTTGAGAATTTAAAAGATTCTCTAATGAATTAAGAACGGAAAACTTCATCTTTAATTTCCATTCTTTTTGATGACCCTGTGTGAAATGTGGGTGAGTGTGTTAGGGAAACCGTGTAAGAACAATTTCCTCAATAATGTTCACAGTGTGTCCCAAAACAACTGTGGAATTTACAAAAATTAAGTTGATTTAATTAATTTAGATTAATCTGGGGCAAAATTTTCATATGGCGACATTTTTATAGTCAAAAGAAACGCCATAAATGTATAAATACTCCAATAATTCAAATGCAAAGGAGTTTATACGTTTCTCTATGGAAAAATTCCACATTCGAGAGAACAATTGGAATCTTGTAGGGAGTCAAAAAAAGAACTAAAAATTGCCAAAGAAACTTTTCTTTTTCCACTGGGATTAATTTGATAAATGTGCCAAAGATTTGAATAAAATTCAAACAATGGTGTCACAAATATGAATTATTAACACTTGAAGGATAGAGGTTTCTAACCTCAAAAATTTGACCCTCATTTTCTCTCAAAAGAAAATATTTTTCCAAGTTTTCTTTCGACGATCTTGAAGTAATAGAACTGCTCTACAAACAGGTGTACAAATTAGCACGATATGTTTAAAAGACTTTATTCTGTGTCGATTTAAAAAATATTTAATTGGCCACGGTGGCCTAGCAAAATCCTCCAAGGGTTATGATGATGATTATTGACATGGAATTTATACTCTTTATGCATTAAAAGACAAAAATTCACAATATTGACGTCATTATGGACATTTTTGGGTAAATATTTGTCGTTTTTCCTCTGTTGATTCCATTGAAAAACAAAATGTACTGGTAAGCTGACCAAGCTTACGGGAGCTGTGTTTCTTTCAGTGTACCAATTTTGTGAGAGCAAACTAGAACGCGAATTAATTTAAATACGCACAAAGTCGGGAAAAGTTGAAAAGTCATTCCTCAAGAAATCTTTAAAACGCCATATCTCGAGAACGGATCCATAGATTTTCATAAATTTTTTTTTGTTTGAAAGGTCTTGAAGTCAGCTATAACATATCGAAAAATGAGAAAAATTTATGTCGCCATTTTCGAAAAATTCGAGTTCGAAATTTTCGAAAACTTTGTTTTTGACTTTAGCGCCTCTTGTGGTCATTTCTCGAAGTTGCAATGTTCTAGACATTTGTAGGGTTTCTCGAAACCTTTCATTTGCGCTTGAGTTGATCAAGATCGGACATGTAGAACCCGAGATATGACATGCCAACTTTGGAAGGCTATATCTCGAAAACGGATCCATAGATTTTCTTCATTTTTGGCATGGAGCTAGATAATATAGTCAGCTACAACATATCAAAAAATGAAAAAAATTTATGTCGCCGTTTTCGAGATATTCATCGAAAACTCATCGAAAATTTTGTTTTTGATTTTTGGCCCCCTAGCGGTCACTTTTGAAACTTCGGATGTTCTAGAGAGTTGTAGGGTTTGTTGAGATCTTTCATTTGACCCCGGGTTGATCAAAATCGGTCAAGCCGTTTTCGAGTTATGGTCGATTTTCGATGAAAAATTGTGGCGGCCATATTGTCTAAACGGCTTGACCGATTTTCGAAAATGAGGTATCGTTGGAAAGCTCTTGATGGCCCCTACAACATATCAAAATTTCAGATTTTTAGCTATTACAGGGGCTGAGATATAGCGAAAACAAAATTTTGAGGTTATTCAAAATGGCGGACGCGGGGGTGGGGGGTAAATTTTGACGTCATAATCGGACGTCTTCCAGTCGACTTTTAAACTTTGCCGTTTACCGCAAGTCTCTATCTATTACCGTTCTCTTGCAATTTAGCGTTATACTCCGGACGGACGGACGGCCGGAAAAAAAATTTTTGGCGCATACGTTTTTTGGAATGTGGGGACCCTAATTCGTGCTCATCCCAAGTTTGAGCCCGATCTGACGACTTTCGATTTTGCTCGGTACACAAAAGCTGTGTCTGAAAG
The DNA here is from genome assembly GCF_024334085.1 of Lutzomyia longipalpis. Lineage (NCBI taxonomy): Eukaryota > Metazoa > Arthropoda > Insecta > Diptera > Psychodidae > Lutzomyia > Lutzomyia longipalpis. The sequence continues at coordinate 7,416,706 of NC_074710.1, forward strand.
AAACACAGCTAAAAGTTCTTTAGGGATTTTAAATTCTTGATTTCTACATGATAAAGAATAAGAATAAAACGAATAAATTCCTTTTGTTTCCTTCGACGAATTTTCCTGCTAAAGGTTTTTTTATTCTCTTTGAATATTACTTTGTAAAAACTTTGCGAACAGATCCTTCGGCACACGGTATAGTATACTCTAGATGACGTTGTGGTCAGTTAAGAAGTGTAGTAATATATAATGATATATTCTATTAATAGCGTCCATGCGCGCGCGAAAGACGCTAGCCTTGAATTCCCTTTCCTTTGATTTCCCCCCAAATCACGAGCCCCATCACAAGTCAATGCTGTGAGGAATGCTCATGCATCGTCTTCAATGCAGCCGCGCAACAACCCCCTTTTCGCGCATTTATCTGCACCAAATTGCATTGCAAAATCCCCTAATGTAGCTCAACCTCCACCCCCGCGCGTGGGTATGAAAATTGCCGCACATTTTTTGTAAATATCAAAGAAGCAAAAGATTTCGGAATTACACTCCTGATGGAGACAATGGTGATGCATGAAAGTGATTTGAAGAGCAAAAGACATGATGCATGCGAAAAAATACGTCATGGGTTAATCAATTTAAGCATTTCTTGTGCTCACAATTTTTTTCTTCTCTCTGCCATTTCTTATCCATTGTTTATTTTGTCGCAGATTTTTTTATTCGTTGTGAAGAATAAATTTTATGCTTTTCATTGAGGATTAATTTTGAATTTTTAGAAGAGAGAGAAAAAAGAATTTATTAGAGGTTTTAAAAAGGAATTTTTTAGAGTTTTTATTTTCATGAAGGCCTGATGAAGAGGGAAATCTTGATTCTCGAATTGTTATTTTGAAATAAATTAATTGCAAAATAGCAGAAAGATGTCTACAACGTATACCTTACAACCATTGGGAGGTTTATCCGGTTTATCTGGCAAATATTACGAATAATGAGCCGTATTCAGTGAAGAAATCGTTGAAATTTCAAGAATTTCTTCTGAAATTTCAAAGATTTCAAGAATATTTCAATCGCTGAACACGACTCAATTTTTAACAGGAATTTGTGAATAATCTAAATAAGGCTTCCTATTGACGAATAAAATAAAATTCTTGGAGAATTTCATAAAATTCTTGACGGATATTGCTAATTTTTTTAACGAGTATTGACTCATTCTTTCAAAATCCGAATAATAGAATATTTTTCATTTAAACAAACATCAGTCCTGTGTAAACTCCTAAACGAGCTAGACGTGATTGTGAGAGCACAGAGCGAAATTTTTGATTTTTAAGCCTTAAAAGGTTTATTATTTGATTTATTGATTTTTTTTCACTCCTATCGGAAAAGTTCATCTAAAAAAGTTTTATTTAAGTGATGAGTGAATTATCGGGGGGCCCAGGCCCCCCTGAGCCATTTAACCTTTATAACATTGTACATCGTGGCGAAATGCCCGCTGTAAATGAAGTGCCAAAAAAGAAGACATACAAAGCTATGAAGACATCATTCTTTACACATCCCTCGGATGTAGAAAAGTACTTCGTCTTGGGAGGAGACACCATAAGGAATCTTGATGTATTCGACATCCACGAGGGTCTTGAGCTCATAAGCAAAGATGGGTTCAAAAACTGCACAATTCTCGGAAGTGGCGACATTCTCATACAAACGCAAAATGCACAGCAAATTGAGGCACTGAAGGCAGCAAAAACTTTTGGGGCTAAAAAGCTTCCAGTTTCAATTTCTGAGAATGGTGTGCTTAATCAGTCACATGCACTGATTCGCTGCAAACACATCATGAAAATTAAACTTGAACGTATTTCCGAGAAATTGGCCGATCAGCATGTTATCAATGTGCAGCGTTTGAAGAAGAAAGAGGGCAACACATGGATCGACACACCAACACATTTGCTCACCTTCAACACCCCTGTATGCCCAGCGGAAGTACGGGTAGGATTTATCCACCTCAAAACCGAACTGTACATACCTGCCCCATTCAGGTGTGTTATATGTCAAAAGATCGGACACACCAAGAAACGCTGCAGTTCATCGGCGAAGCATCTTTGTGGGTTTTGTGCCCAAGATTATCACGGGAATGAGCAATGCACCTCACCGGCAAAGTGCGTCAACTGTAATGGGTCTCATCCCAGCTTCAGCAAGACATGCCCCATTTATTTGGAAGAACGGGAGATCAACGCTATTCGCGTGACTATGCGAATCCCATACAATCTTGCCAGACAGGAATTTAGGAAACGTAAAGCTATTCCCACTCCACATCCTTCTTCTTCAAAAAATGTCAGCAAACCATCTTTCTCAAAGGTTTTGCAATCTTCACCATCCAAAGGCATGCCTTCAGTGGTGTCTTCAAGATCATCAATGGATACAACCACCTCCCATCCTACGGGCAACTCTCATTCTTCACTCACTAAATCTTCAAATTCTGGGAACGTAGCTGTGTCTGCGATGGATACCACTCCGCCTAAGGATATGCCACGTACATCATCAACGGCCGCATCCACTACAACAAAAGAGAGACCACCTTCCTCAAATATTAATACTACCAAAAATGACCATGAAAAAACTGTAAGCCTTTCTCCGAAAAAACGATCTCGCAAAATGACATTCAAACAAGCCAAACGCTTAAACAATAAGACGCAAGAACTTAAATCACTTAGAAAATCAAAAGGTATAAATCACAACCTCCCAAAGGCTCTTGATGGCCAAAGTAATTATTCACACAAAAATTCTATAACTCAAACGACAACACCAACTCATTCACAAACATCCACAACAATGATGCCTGTTGGCACATCAAATGATATTCCCCCTTCCCTTCCCTTATTATCCCCTTCTGTCCCCTTTATCCCATCCATTTCTCCTGGTCCTGGCCCTATCCTCCGTCCTAAACCCCCTGATCCCCCCGACGATGATATAAACACTTCTGCGATCTCAGACTCTGATGAAAATTATGATTCACCCGAAGCCGGGTATTGTTAAAACTTTTTTTATGAATTCTGGATTTCTCTTATGAGCTGAAACGGCTTTCTTAATAGTAAGTCGATCTTCATGCTCTTGATATTAAAAGAACTTAAAACTATTTTTCAAATAATTCCCAGTATCCTTTTTACATACTGGGATTGTATTAAAATTTTTTGTTGGAAAAACACTTTCGGAAAAGGCAAAACTTGTAACTTGAAATTGTTATTATATGTACTGAATTATTACTACACAAACTATACGGTGCAATATTAAGAAACGCACCTAATTTTTTGTTTAAATAAATACATAAAACAAACATCAAGCTAATTATTCATTTTAGATCCCAAAAACTTTTCCCTTCAAGAATTCCATACCTGAGGAAGAAGGAAAACACCCCCCAAACGTCTTTAAACGTGAATTAAAAAAAAAGAAACTTATAAACCCCTTTTTAGCTGTGATTCTTTCGAAGAAAAGAATAGCACAGCTTCTGTGTACCACCTAAAATGCAATGTCGTCAGATCGGGCTCAAACTCGGGATGAGCACGAATTAGGGTCCCCACATTCCAAAAAACGTATGTCAAAAAAAAATTCTTCCGGCCGTCCGGCCGGCCGTCCGTCCGTCCGTCCGTCCGGCCGGCCGGAGTTTGACGCTTGATTACAAGAGAACGGTAATAGATAAAGACTTGCGGTAAAAGGCAAAGTTAGTATATCGACCTGATGTCGTCTGATGGTGAGGTCAAATTTACCCCCCCACCCCTCCGTCCGCCATTTTGGAACACCCCTAAATTTTGTTTTCGCTATATCTCAGGCCTTATTATAGCTAGAGGTCTGAAATTTTGGTATGTTGTAGGGGCCATCAAGAGCTTTCCAACGATACCTCATTTTCGAAAATCGGTCAAGCCGTTTAGTCAATATGGCCGCCACAATTTTTCATCGAAAATCGACCATAACTCGAAAACGGCTTGACCGATTTTGATCAACCCGGGCTCAAATGAAAGCTCTCAACAAACCCTACAACTCTCTAGAACATCCGAAGTTTCAAAAGTGACCGCTAGGGGGCCAAAAATTAGAAACAAAATTTTCGATGAGTTTTCGATGAATATCTCGAAAACTACACGATGCATTTTCTTCAAATTTTTATATGTTATAGCTGGCTATATTATCTAGCTCCATGCCAAAAATGAAGAAAATCTATGTCGCCATTCTCGAGATATAGCCTTCCAAAGTTGGCATGTCATATCTCGGGTTCTACAAGTCTGATTTTAATCAACTCAAGCGCAAATGAAAGGTTTCGGGAAACCCTACAAATGTCTAGAACATTGCAATTTCGAGAAATGACCGCAAGAGGCGCTAAAGTCGATATTTTGCATATCCAAAATTTTTAAGTCTAAATATCTCAAAAACTGTACTATGCATTTCGTTAAAATTTCAGTATGTTATAGCTGAGGTCAAGACCTTTCCAACGATAGGTCATTTAAGAAAATCTATGGAGCCGTTCAGGAGATATTAGGGTTTCAATATTTTATTTAATCAATACGTTAACTATCCGGCGCCCCGCGAAGCGGGGCGCCTTATATATAAGATATATGAGTATAAATGCAGAGTAAAATATAACGGTAAAATATAAAATATATATATAGTTGCATGTTTAATCAGTACGCTAACTATTTGGCGCCCCGCGAAGCGGGGCGCCTTATATATAAGGTATATAAATATAAATGTAAATGTAAAGTAAAAATAACGGTAAAATATAAATGTATATAGCTACATGGTACAGATTAAGGAGAAAAGGGAATGTACATGGTAAGTTTCACTTACGGGCTGTGATTCTTCCTTCAGAGGCCAAGTTAAATATATGTAAATGCAAAGTCTATAAATAGCTGCAGAGTATAGATTAATCAGAAAAGGGAATGTACTGGTAAGTTTCACTTACGGGCTGTGATTCTTCCTTCAGAGGTCAGTCTAAGTGTGATATTTGATATAAGTTTGGTGGTGCAAACTCTGGGGAAGGCTAACTCGCGCCACGAATCACAGCCAATGCGCGAGTTAGCCTTCCCCCAGAGTTTGCACCACCAAACTTATATCAAATATCACACTTAGACTGACCTCTGAAGGAAGAATCACAGCCCGTAAGTGAAACTTACCAGTACATTCCCTTTTCTGATTAATCTATACTCTGCAGCTATTTATAGACTTTGCATTTACATATTTTCAGCGTGTTCTATGGAATATTTTCGTCACCATTTGAAAACAGACAAGTTTGTTTCTCAAACAGCGACGGCGAGTTTAATTGACTAATGCGAGAGAGAAGAAAGACCATTGTTTGGGGCACGAGCGATACGCTTCCATGGTCCTGAAGAAGTGAGCTTCTTGCTTACTCGCCTTTTTTTGTACCTCCACTTCTCTTATTTTTTTCTTTTGCATAAGTATCCACAACAGAGAGTTTCTCCGTCTGTAAAGTACAATTTTATGTATAGTAGTAGTACTCTGACTCACCTGGGCAGAACTTTTTGTATATAGCAGCACGTTAAGTGTTTCACTTTCATCTTCTATTGAGCTGAAGAAGTTCCTCACAAAAGTCCTTGAAAAGTTCTCAAAAGCTCCGAAAGATCCTTCGACATTTGAAGAATTTTAAAAAGGAAAAATTGAGAAATTCCAAAAGATTTTCATGTCAAACACCGCCACAGTTTGTTGCACCGCGAAAGAGTCATCCAGGAAAATCGTTCGCATTGTCTCGTGCTTGGCTGTTTCGTTATATGGCTTTATATTGGCTGAATGTGGGGGAGGATGGAGCTCTTCCAGCGCTTCATGAACCATGTATACAGTCAGTTTGCTACGAAGAGTTGTCCGTGGCGGTTCATTTTTTTTTTAAACGAAAAAGCTCTACTTTTGAATAATTATTCATCTTCATTCCACCAAGAGAAAAGAAAAATATTACATAAAAGTGAAAACCAAATAAAAGACTAAAGAAGTTCTTTTTCTGAGGATTTTCAGTGAAACAAAAAAAAAGTTAATTCAGTGAAATAATACAAAATCCAACCAAGAAAGGATTATTTAATAACAAAAAGTGAGTGCTTGGAAAATATTTTATTTATTATTCTTCAACCAAATAAATTGGTGAAAGCTCCATGTAGTGAAGAAAAATCATTCTTATGGAAAAATGTGATGTGATATAACAATTTTTCAGAGAAGAAACGAGAAAGAAGTGGATATCCCCTCATATGAATAAGAGAAAAACCACCGAAAAGATTAATTCAGGAGATTCGTATTGTAACGAAATTACTCACTGAAGAGCTTTTTTTCTTCTTTTTAATAAAAAGCAATTAAATTTGCGCCTCTTTAAAAAAAACTTCCGGGCATTCGTGCTTTGAGAGAAATATGATTTTTATTTTACTTTGAATTCATTAAAAGGTTATATATTCTGTATTATGGCGTTAAATTAAATTTCTCCGTATTTGCGCAGTGATTTGTGTTGAAATTTCGCATATTTTGTATCATATATGCAATTTCCACTTTGCATAGGCAATTTACTATTTCAAAATTCCTTTTAAAAGGTGCGAAAAGGGTGTATAGAAAATCAAAGAATAATTTAATTGAAAAGAAATCTTTGGGAAGAATAGTAGAGGAATTATTTAGAGAAAAAATATTAATTTCTCTAATAAAAAAAACTGTGAGTGTTTAACATTCTAGAACGAAATATTCTTATATGCAGAATTTTAGAAACGTTACAAGGGGTACCTTAAGATTTTTTTTATTTAAAGGAAACTAAGAATCGTAAAAAAGAACGATTTAAATGTAAAACTTTATGAATATTGAGATTAAAAAATCATATAAAACAGCTATTTGATTCGAATCACCTGCTTTTACAAATTGTTTGTGTAATTCTAACGTTTGGCATTTATTTTCCATTTTTGGTTGATTTTTTACAAAGTTTGACATTATTTTTTTTAACGTTATTAAAACTTTTTTTTTTCAATCATTGAGGTTTCTAGCTATTTATTCTAACGTTTAATATTTCTTCTGATGTCCCTGTTCTAACGATCACCGTTTTTTTTTCTTTGTTTATTATATAGTGGTTTCTTCTTTATATTTGACGTTAATTTTTAAAACATCTCATTTGACATTTCTTTTCAAACGTTTAACGTTTGTTCTAGGCTTTAACGTAGTTTTTCTAATATTTGAGTTTTTTCCATGCCCTTGACGTTTTTAAAAGTCATTTCATTTTGACATTCTTTTCTGACATTTGACGTTTGTTCCAAAGCATAACATTATTTTCTAAAGTTAAAATTTTGTCTCTGTGTTTGACATTTTCTTTTTAAAATTTGAATTTTTCTAACGTCTACAGTTTATTTTTCTAACTATAGTATCATTACATTGATAATACTCTTTTTTCTTGGCAATTTAACAAAATAAAACTCTTTAATGAATCACTGACGCATATGCTTCATGCGCAAAAATGTATGGGGCGTGGTTATTGAATTCTTTAGTATTTTTCAGAATGTTTTTCGCTGATTTCACATAAAAAAATGAAAATTCTTGCCTCTTAAATCGTATTTTTTTGTTTCGTTCAAAAATCGGCAAATATGGGGTCATCAATGGACCCTCTGAAGCTTTTCGAAACTTTAGGAATTTCGGCCTTTTAAGGGTTAACCTGGTTAACTCAATGTTTGTAGAAAATGTTTTCTTGTTCTAAAAACAAAACACATTAAACTCTTTTTGAGACATCTTCTTCTTTACAATCTTCAAGAAGCTCAATTGAGATCATTCTGTGCGGTGTTTTGTAGCAAAAATCCTTGCGGTTCTTCTTGTTAGATGCGCTTGCGGATTTTTCAAACTTGGCTGGATTCTCAGTGACTTCCTCCTCCACCTCTTGCCGAGGCAATTTTGTGACTTTATCCCTCTTTTACATGCCATCATCAGCAATCTCTTGCTGCTAAATTGTGTCACAACGCAAAATACAGGCTGTTTGGTAAACTGAGCGTGAAAATCATCCGCAAATATTCAACTCTTTGCTGCAGAAAATCATTTTTTTTCTATGCTGCTCCACCGCGTACCTTTGAAAGTGATTTTGCGCACAGAGAAATCTCTTCCACTTCCGCCAAAACATTGACCATCGAATATCTTCGTTTTTCTTTTAATATTCTCTTGGCAGAGAGTGTGGAAAGTGTGTAATTAATACAATGCTGTGGAGGCCAATTATGGGTGATACCGCGAGTACTCTTTTTTTTCTTCTTTCCTCGAATTTTTATTTTAGGGGGAGTGTGAAGTTGGTGCGATGTCCCATAGAGCGTGACTATGAGAAAGTGATTATGCGGTTTTCTTTCCTATATGTGGGGACCTACATTTGGGCCTTATGGTGTTTGCGCTGTGCATAAAAATTCGAACACACGCACTTGATCACAATGTGAGTGACCACCCGCGTTATTTTCCATTTCATTCTATCGCACGCCCAATTCAATTAATAAAAATGGGAATAAAAACCACATAAACATTTAGAGAATGAATGCAGATCAATTTGAAGCAATTGTCGCGGCTTTTTGCAAATCACCTTTTTTTGCAGCTAATTCAAACATGTCACGTTTAAAGTGATGCTAATCGATGGTCTTTTATTTTCATCTCACGCACTGTGAACCAATTCAGAGAGCTTCTCTATGTATAATGGCTTCTCCCTAATTACCTTCCCTATCGCGCTCCCATCTTCAATTGGCAAACATGTTGGGTAATCTTCTTTTTTTTTTTTGTCTGTACTGCTACAAAGGAATTTACCTTGATGTTTGACACATTTTCAGAACTACAAACAAACAAACCTTTTTAGCATATTTCTTTAGTTAGAGATTTATCTTTAATTTCCTCTTTTTGATCTTTTAATTTTGGGATTGTCCCCGCAGCTACATAATCTATTATCTCTAGGATATTTTTCATTGAAGCACAAAAAGTTCTTTTGAGCTTTCTGATTGTTTTTGAAAGCGCCTAATTAATCGTCAAATTAGTTATGAAATAAAATTATAGAACGTTTCATGAAATTCTCTCAGAGACGTAGTCAGAAAGGATAATTCTTGGATGTTTAAACATCCTCTGATAATTCAGAAAGTTCAGACTGAATTTTGAAAGTAAAATAAAATTATTTTCAGACTAAAAAATACATTAAAAATTTGTAAAGGGATTTTTCAAATAATTTTATTAAAAAGAGGAAATTTATAAAAGAAATGTCAAACGTTAGAAAAGAAACATCAGAGTTAGAAATTATCATAAATTGTTTAAAAAGTAACATGTCAAACCTTAGAAAATATGCTTAAAAACTCGCAATGAACGTCAAATGTTAAAAAAGAAACGTCAAAATCCTTAAAAATAATTGTCAAATATTAAAAATCACTATCAAACGTTAGAAAAGAAATGTCAAACATCTGTAAAGAAATGCCGAATCCTTTTTTAATCCATTTTCGACGGCTTTGAAAATTATAAAAAAAAATCTACAGAATTGTATTTAAACTATTCTTTGCTAAATAGTTTTTTAAAACTAAATTTATGGAATCTATTGTGAGTTTTCGGATGCATTATCCACTTAAGAATGATTTTTTTTAGTAATATTCCTTCAAAAGAATATTTTTGTGAATTATAAAATACAAAGATTTGGGTTTCTTTTAGAAAATATTTGGAATATTTAACAAACAATGGATCCTATTCAGCGAGCACGAAATCCTTGAAATCCTGGAAATTTCAGTACTAATTTCTTGAAATAGGAAAGATCTTTTGGTCGTAGAATAGGACTAAATATTCGGAATAAATTAAATAGAGAAGTAATATTTTAAATAAAAGTATTTGCAATATTTACAAAGATTCAACGATATTTTGCGTATTCTACGTGCACAAATAAACAGAATATTCAATAGAAAACCTAAACATTTTCCAGGTAAATTCCTTTTGATCATTTCTTTTCTTTTAAATTTTGTTAAATTCTAGAATTTAATTATCTATCGACGTATTTGCAAAACTTTAAACTCTTAAAGCGATACATATTTTCCCTCTCAAAATTTTAATTTTTCTTCAAAATGCCTTAATTTGAAGACAATCAAAATATTACGTTTAAAATTTAATGAATTTTATATTTTTTACTGTAAATTAGAAGAAAAAAAATCCCTAAAAATTGAAATTTGATAATATTCTGTAAAATATTTACGAGGTTTGCTGCTAAAAACCGTCAATATTCAAATTATTCATAAATATTCTGCAAAATTTCATAAATATTCCATAAAAATACTCAAATTATTCCCCAGATAACCACCTCTTGATCTTCTAATCATCATCACAAGATCAAATACTTAATAGGGCGCCCTGCAATTACCTAATTGCTCCCTCCCCACCCACATTTAGCGCCTAAAAATGTTTCAAAAATAAATTTAAATCACTTTTGCAAGAGATTTGAAATGAAATTGATTTTCATCCTTTGCGGGGGGGGGAGGCTAGAAGAATTATTGTGGAATTCAATTGATTGACATGCCATTAGATTGCACGTAAACACCACACAGAATTGATCCAACAGAATGCCTCAATATTGCAAAATTACATCAAAAAAGAATTTCTTTTGGTGGAGAAATGCCATCGTTTGACGCAAAATAAAAAATAAAATAAAATTGCAATAAAAAAAGAATAAAAAAAAATTGTAAATGACCGGAGATGTGGATGAATGGCTGTGAGAATGATTTTCCGCTTCTGCTTGGAAAATGTCTTGATTTATTTCACGAGCAATGATGGTGGGAGACACATTGAATTTTGCAAAGAATTGAAAGTCGTCAATTGAATGATTTATTTTTGCAGGTGAGGAGAGAGAGGAGAATTGTGGCCAGGCCAAGGTAGCCGATGACCGCGAGCTTTTAAAATTTTTAGCCACAATTGTGAATTGTTTGGGAAGCCCCTCTCTGTCTCATTCCCCACTATTTAGCCATGTAAAGGGTCTCCTGGACATAGAGAGATGCTGACAATGGGCTTTGTGATTTCGTTGCTACTCTGTGGCACATTTGTGGCATTAGCTAGCGCCCAGAGGGACACCTCCTATTGCCCACCGCAGGAAATTATTCTACCCTGTCGATGTTCCCAGCGTGGGGATGAAGTGCAAATATGGTGAGGAAAATTCTCGAGGATTTGGGAGAAAGGAAGAAGAAAGAAAAACTTACCTTATTTTTCTCCTTCCAGGTGCTCTCATAGTGATCTCCCGCGTGTTCTGACTGGCATAAAATCCGTGGCTAAAACAATGAATCACCGACAAATTGATGAGCTAATCCTGGAGAATAATCTCCTGCCATCCTTCCCAGGACGCGCATTCTCTCCACTGAGGGTGCTGCGCCTCATGTTGCGCCACAATGGTCTTGAACGTCTCTCCAGTGGATGGCTGAATGATCTCGAAGATAGCCTCGTGGAGGTTTTTATTGTTGAAAGGAATCTCCGGAGTATCCCTGTTGATAGCCTCACTGGGCTAAGGAAACTCGAAGCTGTCACCATTCAGAGTGAGAGCCTAAAGAGAGCTCCGGATTTCTCTAATCTCCCCCGTCTTCGGTACGTCAACATCCAGAGCTCATCCCTCATTGAACTCTCCCCGATGGGCTTTAGGCAGCTCATAAATCTCGACACTGTCACAATCACAGGGAGTGGGAAGCTGAATCGCCTCGAAGCTGGGCTTTTTCACGATCTTCCACGCCTCAAATCCATCGATGTATCCAATAATGGCATCAACTGGATTCATCTGCGTGCCCTGGCGCGTCTGCCGCAGCTGAAAGTCCTCAAATTGAGTGGGAATCGCATCACAGATGCGGGAATGGTGGGAAGAGCCATAAAAGATCTGGGAAATTTGGAAGTTCTCAAACTCGACTCAAATCGCATAACAACCCTCGGTGAGGGAAGTTTCGTGGACTTACCCTCCCTGAGGGAGCTTCATCTCAACAGCAATGCCATCACCGAGATTCACCACGGGGCCTTCCATCGAACACCAAATCTCAAAGTTGTCCACCTCGAAAGTAACTACCTGCGTCGCGTTCATCCGGAATCCTTCCTTCAGGCATCCGGAAGTGGTGTGGAATTCCTCCATTTGCAGGAGAATGAAATTGGGCGCATTGAGGAGCTACGTTCAATGCTTGACGCCCTGCCACGGCTTAAATTTCTCGATCTCAGTCACAATCGCCTGGAGATCATTCCCTTTGGTGCTCTCCGGGGGCACGGGACGCTGGAACAACTCTACCTGGACAACAATATGATCCGTATGATTGATCGGGATGCCTTTATGGCAATGCCAGGCCTCCGGGAATTGCGCCTGAAGAATAATTCCCTCTCAGACATCCTCCCGATGCCATTTTGGAATTTACCCGGACTCAAGGGGTTGGATTTGTCTGAAAATCACTTCCAGCGCATCGAACCACAACTCCTCATGGGCCTCCCCTCCTTGCGACGTCTCGATGTCTCCAAGAATACCCTAATTGACATTAATCCTTCATCCTTTGTGCGCACAGCAATGCTGGAGACAATTGATTTGTCCGGCAATGGATTGTCTGCCCTTCATCCGGGACTCTTCCGGAATCTGGATCGTCTCTTTGAGATTGACATCAGTGACAATCATCTGCAGGATATGCTGACAGGACTCCCAATGGCCGTTGAGCGTGTCACGGTGCGCAATAATAAAATATCCTCCCTTGTGCAGGGACAGGCGACACTCCATCTGCCCAATGTGAGGATGTTGGATATGAGTGGGAATATGCTACAGCGTGTCCCACGTGGAACATTCCAGCAGATGCCACAGCTGAGGTCACTGAATCTCGCACAAAATGGCATTTTGGGCTTGGATGATGACAGCCTGGCGGGGTTGATGCGCCTCGAGAGTCTCGATCTCAAGGATAACCGGATTGTTCATTTGCACGAACGAAGTCTCGCCACAGTTCCCACCCTCATTGATCTCAATCTACAAAATAATCGCCTCGAGGAGATCAGCAATCAACTCCTGGTGAATCTACCGCAGCTCAAACGATTGGATTTATCACGAAACAGCATCTCCCTCATCCCGCCGGAAACATTCCGGCAAACTCGTTCAATTGAAGCACTCGATCTCTCAAGTAATAGCATGCGGGAGCTTCCTGCAAGCTTAGCTGGACTCACGGAACTCCGTGAAATTGATTTGAGCTACAATAATCTCGTGGATCTCCCACCGGACGTCATTGCATCCTGGCGTAGCTTAGAGGAACTCCGTGCGGCAAGCAATAAAGTCACAGCCCTTCGAAGTGGCTCCTTCCGGAATCTCCCAATGCTGCAGTACCTCGATGTTTCGAGCAATGAAATGCGCGCCATGGAAATGGGAGCTATAAGAAATCTCCCGGAGCTGCAGGAACTCGTCCTTGCGGACAATCATTTGCACAATATCCCTGACCGGGTATTTGAGAATCTTCCAAATCTCCAAGCTGTTCATCTGCAGCAAAACTTCCTATCTTCCATCGGGCCAAATGCCTTCTATCGCACCCCATCAATTGTCTACCTCAATCTTTCGGCAAATAACTTCCGGGACTTGGAACAGACGGCACTGCGATCCGTACGCAGCCTGGAAGTGTTGGATTTATCCAATAATGGCCTCCGGAGGGTCACATCATCCCCCCTGCGTCAACTTGATTGGCTTGTGGAGCTGAATTTGGACAATAATCGCATCTGTCGCGTTCAGGGAGAACCCTTTGCCACCATGCCACGCCTTCGGGTGCTGAGCTTGCGGAATAATCGCATGACAACCATGTCTGAGGCTACCTTCCGCAATCTCCGGACAAATATTGCCATTTTGGATCTCGATGGGAATCCCCTGGATTGCTCATGCAATCTCATGTGGTACCATTCGTGGTTGATGGAGAATGATTTTCAACTTCCAGGGCCCCGATGTCGGGATGGAACAATGCTCCGGGATATCCGGTTAAGTCGATCTGATTGCCAGGATGCGGATTCACGCAATAGCCAGCTGAATCTTCCACTAACCAATGAGCATGGAGACATTTTTGCACGACAATTGGATGATGGTCCATGCGAGGATGTTCCCTATGAGGAGTATCAAGGGAATCTACCACCATCTCCGGAAGAGAGTGACTACTTTGAGAAGTATGTGGATTATCCACTAAATGACACCAATTCCCTAGCCAATGCATCCCTGGGCAATGCTGCAACACCTCTGAATCTCACAAACACCATCCTCCATGCGAATCCTGACAATTTGCGACCCCCACCACCTCCACCACCTGGCCCAGGAGCAGCATTCACCTTCTTTGGGCTTCCCCTGACAACTCTTGGCCTCGGGCGGCTCTGGGGTCAGGGACGTGGGAATACCGAGAGATCTGACACGGTGGGATCCCGTGGACGTGGAAGGGTTCAGGTCTACCGTCCAGATGACCCAGAATTGCTGAAACTTCTCGGGAAGACGAAGAAACCCCAATCGGGGAATCCCAGTGGTGCAGGAAGTCCAATGGCCAAGGAAAACCCACAATACTACCGCCCATACTTCCAGACACCCTTCCAGGAACCTGCCCAAGTGCAAAAAGGTGGCTTTGTACCCATGCTTCCGGGTGTTGCTGGTGGTTTTATGCCCATCAATGATCCCTATGGGAATGCCACAAATTCCACAGGTTTGTATTCAAATAACTTTTTCCCCCTCATCCTATTTTCTTGAGAGATTTCTTTGCATTTACAGACGCTTTGGGGAAAAATACAACAAATGATACGTGGCCACAGGAATTCCAGGAAGAAGTCCCCTTAGTCACTGAAACACCCCGGAGGATTGTTGTAAAGGGGCAACCTGTTAAACGGGGTCCAATTGTTATTGAAGCTGACTCCCAGGATGCTCCCAAGAGGAATGCCGAATTGCAAAATGATGCAGACAGGAAGGATGAAGAATCCTTAGCAGAAGCCCCAACAACCGCATCTCCTGTCCAGGAAGTAATTTCCGATCTCAATGACATTTCCCGGCATGAGGAGGTTGACTTGGCAGCACCTGTGGAGGATGCAGCTTCCTCCTATCCTCGTCCTGACTTTACGAAGGAGCACAAATTCTGGGAGAATCCAACGGGTGATACATCCGGTTCCCTGTCTGCCCTTGTAGCTCCCGGAGCGCAACAGGGCAGCCTCAAAGGTCCCCCCGGCCGATCAACAATCACCAAAGTCTTCACCCCAGCACCGATTGCAGTGCAAAATATCCCAGCCACAGAGGAATACCTCCATAGTCAGGGGCAGGACAATGAAGTAGATTCCAATGATTTCGTTACGAGCACATCAGTGGTGGAATCCCACATGCAGGAGCCCAAGAGTCGTGCTGACATGGATTGGTACTACAGAAGCTACAATCAAACACCAACAAGTAGGGATTTTGACTACACCTTCGACAAAATACGCAGAAATTCCGCCTCAACCGCCCATCCCTTCCCCCTGGGGCTTTTCCCCCTTCTCCTGGTTAACTTCCTCATCCTGAGGCATGTTTTGTAAATAAAAAAAAAATCATAAAAAAGGAAAAAGTTTAGTGGATTGAAAGTTGTGTAGATTTTGTTTGAGATTGTAAATATGTGGGGAAAATAAAAAAAATAGCGTCCTTGTGTCTAAGATATCTATGTTGTGTCTAAGCTAAGTTCCTTCAATGCGGCCATTTTGAAAGATGCTATAAAATTATGCATTTGGTAAGTCAGACTTCTCATTTTTTCGTAAAACATTAAGTTAGTCGTTTCATTTTATTAATTTTGACTTAAATCTGATTGAAATTCTGTTTTTGATTTCTGATTTTATCGATTTTATGAAATTTTTAGACTCTTAAAATTTTTTGGTGCTCTAGGAATTTTTCAAGCTAAACAAAATGGCGGATTACCTGAAGTTTGCTGTTTGGAAGAATTTTTTAGGGTATTTTATTTCATTTTTTTTTTAATCTTTTGGCTATCCCCTTCTTCAGACAAATTTCATTCATTTTCATCCAGTAGGATATTTTTTTAGAAAGAATTGAACGACGCAGCGACGCCATTTTGTTTTAAGCGGCCCTGATTCACATTTTCATTTATTGTTAACAATTTACTGGACCGATTTTGATAAGAGTTCTAAAAATCATTTTCAGAGAACAAAGAAAATTTTGAAAATGATTTTGTTTGGATCTGGGTTAATTTTCTTTCAGTTTTTGAGCAAATATTCTTGAACAAAATGCATAACCTAAAAAATTTTTGGTTATTCTTAAATATTTCTCTGTGGCCTTGTGGCTTGAAAAGGCTGGGGCCGTAAAGCTTTAAAATAAAAAAAAAAAAAAAAAAAAAAAAAAAAATATTTCTCTGATAAAGAACTTTTTTTTTTTTTTTTTTTTTTTTTTTTTTTTACTGCCAAGGGGCTTTTAATTATTTCCTGTCGCTAATTACAAATTGGACAATGAATAATACAAAATAATATTTATAAAGAAAACAAAACCAAGAAGCAGAGAAGGGATTGGCCAGTGCCTCCCCCTTCGAAAACATCACTTGTCCTCAGAAACTATTCACAGAGACTGGTCTTCCATCGGTGTGGGAGGTTAACGGGGTCGGCCCTTTTGAGCCGCTTATATCTGACATCAGCGAAGAGTCGGTTTGCTAACATATTCATCCCAGAGATCATTCTCAAGATTTTTGATTGAAAGCGTTGTAGCATACTCAGGTTGGACTTGCTGGCGGATCCATAGATTTGACATCCGTAAGACCATATTGGTTTGATTGCTGCTTTGTAAATCAAAACTTTAGATTGCAAAGACAGTTTGGAATGACGCCCAATGAGCCAGTAAAGTTTCGAAGTACGAAGTTTTAATTGCGTCAACTTGGCAGAAATGTGTTGCTTCCATGACAGTTTCCTGTCAAGATGAATACCCAGGTATTTGACGTGGGCTTCCCGAGGAATCACAGACCCATTGAGGGTGATGGATGGGCAGGATTTTTTCTTGAGTGTGAATGTCACGTGTGTGGATTTTGATTCATTAGCTTTAATCCTCCATCTATGGAGCCAATCCTGGATAGAAAGAATGTGCTCCTGCAATTCTCGGGACGCTGTGTTTGGGTTTACATGGGAACACAAAATGGCGGTGTCGTCGACGAAGGTGGCAGTCATAACGTAGGGTGATGTGGGCAGGTCAGCTGTGAAAATCTGGTACAAGACTGGGCCTAATACACTGCCCTGGGGCACCCCGGACAGTACTTTGTGACGTTCAGAGAGCGCTGATTGGTATCTAACCCTGAAGAAGCGGTCAGCCAGGTAGGATTCCATGATTTTGGCAAACTGGGATGGGACAGAGAGCCTAATCTTGTGGAGCAGCCCCTCAAACCACACCTTATCAAACGCCTGGGCCACGTCAAGAAACACCGCCGAGCAGTATTTTTTGCTGTCTAAAGCACATTGAATCTCCGCAGCTATCCTGTGGACCTGCTCTATTGTTGCATGTCCCTTCCTACAGCCAAACTGATGGTCCGGCACAACCCCATTTTGCTCCAGAAAAGGGGACATCTTTAGCAAGATTAACTTCTCGCAAATCTTGGACAGGATGGGCAATAAGCTTATAGGACGATATGACTCAGCGAGGGTTACATCTTTTCCCGGTTTGGGGATCATGGTTATGGTAGAGATCTTCCAGGGACTGGGGAAGTAGCCAACCCTCAAGACAGCATTAACAATAAAAGTGAGTACCATCATGCAACGTTTAGGCATCTCCTTTAACATCCTGCCATTTATCAAATCCCAACCCGGGGCCTTTTTCGGGTTTATGGACTTGACTACTGCTAAGACTTGTTTGGGCGTAATGAATGATTTAGGTAGGGCATTTTCAGCATAGGTGACAAGAGGAATTGCTACGGGGTTTTCAATGCTATGCGGAGTGAAGACTCTACTCAAATGATCAGCAAGCAGCTCGGCTTTATCCTGCGGCATTCTCGCCCATGAACCATCAGATTTTCGAAGGGGTGGCTGGCATAATTGAGGTTTCTTGGCAGACTTTACGGCCTTCCAGAGAGAATAATCGGTGTCAGCAAATGGTGACAAGCCCTCGAGGTAATGATCAAAGTTTTGCTGGTTCATAATCCTGAGTTCTTTTTTGATCAACTTGCACATTTTGTTGAACTCAGCTTTCGCCCTAGGGGACCTGGTACTTTGGTATTCTTTACGTAGCATTTTTTTACTCTTGAGCAAATCATTAATTCTCCTGGAGGAACCATCAAATGCCCTTCTAGGACTTTTTTCTGTTTTCGCGACTGTAGAAGCTTTAGCCGCTCCAACCAACAGCCCTGTAAACTCCTCAACAGCAGTTTCAATTTCATCATTTGACTTCAGGGAAATTTTCATGTTACAATTTCTTTCGAGGTGCTCACGATATGTTTTCCAATTTGTAGAGGAGTTAGTGAGGAACCATGGTTTCTCAACAAAAATAGGTTTTTTTGCCAAGGTAATTATAATAGGCGAGTGATCTGAGGATAAGTCGAAGCAAGAGGTAACGGAGACACATTTGTGATTGAAACCTTTGGCGACAGCGAAATCGATAAGGTCAGGAGTTTTTCGTCTATCACTGGGCCAGTATGTAGGCTGACCAGTAGAAATACAAGTGAGATTGTTTTTGTGTACCGCCTGCATTAGCTGCCTTCCTTTAGGAGAAATTAGTCTTGACCCCCAAAATGTGTGTTTTGCATTATAATCTCCGGCCGCAATAAATTTGTTGCCCAGTGTAGAGTAAAATTGAGAGAATTTCTCTTCGCTCACCGCAAACCTCGGCGGGCAATACACAGCTGATAGAGTAAAGGGCCCGCCATCAGTGAGTATTTCAATGTTTGTTGCCTGTAATTCTTTCTGTGCCCATTTGTTCATTTCGCTGTGAATAATTCCTCTGCGGACCAAAACAGCCGTACCTCCGTGTGCGCGGCCATCAGGGTGCTTAGTATCGTAGGTTATATAGTTTCGAATGACAAAAAAGTTGAGTGATGTGAAATGAGTTTCCGAGATAGCCATAATGTCGATATTTTGATCTATTAAGAATTTTTGAAGTTCTAGTTTGTGTTGACAAAGCCCATTTGCATTCCATACCGCTATCCTTAGCTCATTCATTTTGGCTGTTAGTTTGATTTACGTAGCAAGAGAGACAATTGCTTACTCAGTGACGCAACGCTCTCTTCCAGCGCGTTTTGCTTTCTCATCATTTCGTGCATTTGCGACTGCATTAGAATCATTAACTTGATGACGTCATCATTTTCCTTCTGTGGTTTGCCACCGACATCTACGGAGCCACTGCCAACAGGGCCATTATGGTTAGAATTCTTCTGATTCTTAAGAATTTCTGCGAGAGTAACTTCATCATTCCACGTTAAGTCATTGTTGGGAGCATTTCGGGTAAGTCTCTCCTCAATTGCCAAATTTCTTTTGTGTCTCTCACTACGCAATTCGCGCCTTTGCCGGGGATTCGCCCTTTCTAAGAATTCTTGATAAACACTGCAACCTTTCCAGCTCGTGGTGTGATTGCCTCCACAGTTATTGCATTTCCTGGCAATTTGACCCTCATCGCGCTTCTTACAGCTTTCCGTGGCATGTTTTTCCGAGCAAACAGAACAAATTGTGGTTAAATTACAACGATTTCTCGTGTGCCCATACTCCTGGCAGTTGTAGCATCTCACGGGTTGCTTTTTCTTCCGGAGCTCTTCTACATTGACCACATAGTGCATAAATCGTGTCAGTTTATAAATAGGGTGCGGGCCAGAGCCTTCTTGGGACTTGTCCAACTCGAGGATAAAGATGCCTGTCTTCTCCCCAAGTCGATTGGCCAGGTTAGAGACTTTGCGAGGTATGAATTTTAATCTTGTTAATTCTTTGGAGATCTCATCGGTATTCGTGTCTGGGTGTAGCCCCTTCAGTGCCACACGAAATGCTCTCTCGCTTTTTAGTTGAAAAGTGAAGAAAGGAACTTCACTTTTTTTAAAGCCACTCTGTACTTTGCGGTAGTCATCAACAGTTGCCAACTGAATCTTAGCTTCCTGGCCTTTCTTCAGGATTTTAACATCATAATTCTGAATCCCATATTTCAACATATGCTTAGGGATAGCAGTAATGTGGCTAAGGCCTCTAATGTACATGGGGGTGGGTTTCTCATGATTAGTGCTTCCTCTAGAGTCAGTGTTTTGATTTGATGTTCCCGGAATTGGGTTACCAAGAGCATCAAAGCGATTACTTGTGGGAACCGGCGCAGGGGTCCTCGGGGCAAAAGATTGGTTCTTGCTCTTCGAATTAGGGCTTCTTTTCCTTTTAACAGCCACAAAATTTTTGTAGATATCAGCACCAGTGATGATCGAGGGCGGGGCAGTAATCTCAACGTGGCCATCACGTGAAGCACCAGGCGATCCTGAACCAGGCGAAGAGTTCTTCGGGCCGGGAGAATCTTCAGTAACATCCATTGTCTCCTCATCATTCTCTTCGCCTTGACCATTTTCATCCATATTGGGGCCGTCAGGACTACCAAAAGCCAGTCCGACACACCACCAGGATATAGGTTAATTGAGAGAGAGATTCGTGTCTTCTTTGGTTTCCAGAAACCACGGAAAAAGTTGCCAATATTTCGCTTTGACCAACTCCGTGGTCCCAGTCACCTAAAATATATGTGCCCGGGAGGCTCAAGCAAAAAGGATTCTTAGATTTTTCGCTTATTTACCAGGAGCTTTAAATTTCCAAGTAATGACACTTGCCTGTCAGAATGACAATCTGATAAAGAACTAAATTAGTCCAGAAAGTTTCATTCAAATCGGCCCAAAGTCGGTACAGCTTCTAGGATTCGGCAGGAATGGATTAAAAATTAAACTGAGGGGTCGATTCTGCTAAAAATTCTTTCTTTTCATTTCTAAAAACTTATAAATTGTTTCTATTTTTGTTCCTTAAAAAAAAACAAAGAATTAGTTGTTCCAGAAAACAGTTAGAAAGAATTTTAAAGAGTCCTGGAAAAGTAATTTTCTTTCCGAAATCCGTTTAAATAAAGGATTAAAATGTCAAAAAAAATCTTATAAGATTTTTTCCCAAAATACCAAAAATATTATAATTGACAAATTCTAAGAAAAGAAAGTATAAGAATCTACCCCTGAATCAATTGAATTAAGAACTCGTTGTTGACTAATATTTATTTATTTTTTATTTATCAGAATTTGGTTTTCAATATAATTTATCATTTTTCTGTGTCCTCGACACCCTGCCTGTGCTCCTATTTGTTGCAATTTAGCTCCTCATCCTTGAATAAATTTTCCTCTGAACATTTCTATGCCAATTCGTTATTTTCTTTTTGCTTTTTCCTTCTTCATTTGTTTGCTTTTTCTCTTTGAATTTTTCCCTTCAATTTCTACTCTTGATGGACGATAAATCCGAACTACATTCCTCCGTGTCGACATCTTCAAAGCTACTCTGCCTTCGTGTTGCACTATTTGCTTTTACAATGGCTAAATTGGAAAAATCCTTATTATCCTTGAGGGAAACACCTTCGTCGCTGTTCTCCTCAGTGGGACGTTTACTCATAATTCTCTCCCTTGCCTGTGCTGAATTCTGCTGCTTCACAGGGTCCTCCTTCATCATCACACTCGCTTCGTGGAAATTCAGGAAAATCCTCCCATTGGAATCGGTCTTAATGGGAAGAATCTCCGTGCAGACATTCCGGGAGATGCTGCGATTTGTTCCAGCACTATTTTTGGGACTTTCAGGCTTCACTATGAAGCTCCTCTGTTGGTATTTCTTGCGACGCTGCCTCAGGCAGAAGGGATCCCTTTCGCTGGCCTTTATGTACTGCATGAGGGGTCGATTGACCCCCCACTTTGGACGTGGTTCTGGCTTCTTGCTCTTGCCTGCCTTTGAGCGAATCATTGTTTTGGTTGTTGTGGTTGTTGTGATGGTTTCATTGCGCGCAGATGACCCGTCATCGTCATCAGCGATGGTCTGCTGTTGCCCTTTATTCGATGTCTGTGTAACTGATGTGGTCACCGTGGAGATTTCCTGCAAGTACAACTTATGATGACAACAGAGATTGCATAGTCGCGAAGGGATTTCCGTTTGCACAGCCACATCAACCGATGAGGAGGAGTCATGACGATATTTTCGTGGTGTCAGCATCCTTTCACCCAGAATGTCTCCCCTGGTACACGTGGCTGCATCAATTCGCATCTCAGCCCTCAGGGTGTCCTCCTTTGTGAATGTTCCATCATGTGGAAGTTTCGGTGGTTCCTCCTGTTCCGGAAGCTTCACTTCTACTTGTTTTACATCTTCCTCCTTCACACAATTCGCTTCTGTTTCACCCTCTGTCTTGACTAGACCATCTTCAAGAGCTTCCTCATGTGTTTTCACTTCCTCCTTAACGGTGGACGTTGTATTATTCCCATGAACTTTGCAGCAGTAGCTACACTCCCTGTTGTGACTTTCCCGCATTGAAATCTTCTCCGGATCACCTCCATTTAGCTTTTCCGGACGCTGCTGCTGAGCTGCCAGAAGAAGGGCCAACTGGAGATTATTCACGGTTGCATTGAAATTGAGGAAGTCACTGGCAATGGGCAACGGAACGACTGGTGTCATTGTTTGGAGCACCAAAGCAATCCCATCGAGATCTGTTGCCCTATTATTGCGATCAATCACCACAAGGGGCTTTTCCGGAGGAGACATCTCTGCTGGTTTTTCACTTTGCCTCTCACTCTGCTTCTCCATTGAAGTTTTATCTTCAACAACTTGTTCCTCTTTCTTATCTTCCTGCTCCACAATAATTTGTTTCTTCAGCTTTATTGGGGTTCCAATGAGAACTCTTTCCGGATCTTCCTCCACTGATAGACTTTTCACTGTCTTTTCCTCCTTGGATGCCTCTTCTGGGGCTTCTTTTGCCTCCCTTGCAGGAGGCGGAGAAGCCTCCCGATGAAAGATTTTGTGCTTTCGACGATCTTTCTCAACTTTTGCTTCCATTTCTGCCTTTGCGAGGGCCCGACGCATCATATCGTGCTTCTTCTTCTCCTTCTCCAACTTTTCCTGCTGCACGCGTTTATCGTACTCAAAGCGTGCCCTTTCCATCTCCATCTGCCGCATCATACGTTCCTCCTCGAGACGCTCTTCGCGCAATCGTCGCTCCTTCTCCCATTTCCTCTGACGCTCACGCTCCTTTAGTTGCTCCTTTATGGCGTCCTGCAGCTCCATCGCTTTCCTCCGTCGATTGGCGCGTTCCTCGAGAATCTGCGGGTCAATTGGGGTGTTCTGTCCCCTGATGAAGGATCTACATGCAAAAGGAACAAATAAAGAATATTCTTGGGCAGGATTTTTGGGCAATTTTTCCCATCCATACCTCACGGATTCATCTTCACTATCACGCATCTCATGGAGTCCCTTTTCCAGCCACACTGGGACACTCCTGGCTGATTTTTCCATCTCAACCCTTGCAATTGGATCATAGAGATGCCCAACAGTTACCCCACGATCACCCCACTTGGCACGCTCCTCCTTGACTTTGTGATAGCCCCCAAAGTCCGGAGCTTGGAATGAGGTGAATGATTGCCCGTCAGAAGATGAGGAAGACGGTGTGCTGAGAGATCTACATGCATAAACCAGATGGGAGAGTCTCGTAAGTGAGAAAATTTATTCCAAATATTTTTATGACCAAAAAGAAATATTCTCTTCTGACCAAAAGAATATGAAATAAACAACTAACTTGGAAAATTCCGTTTCATGCTCCAAATCTAGACTATCAGGGGACATTTTGTGATGCAACTGACTCCCACGACTCTTTGTTGTTGCCTCCGAAAAGGTATCATCAGCAGCCTCCTTGGCTGCTGCTGTTGTTGCTGCCTCAAAGGAACTCCCGGTTATGTGAAGTTGTGGCTTTGGTGGAAGAAAATTCCCAGCATAGCTAACCTTCTGCGGGTGCTCCGTATTTGTCCACACTTCTGCACCACTGCTATCCGAATGCTGTGGTGATCCACTCGTGTAGCCCGTGTCGTCCTCCGTTGTGCTATGCCCCATTCCTCCTTGAAACTTCTGCCGTCCAATTGGTGGGAGACTTGGGCTACGAATCCTTCGACTTTCCCCCTCATACACACCCCCATGACGCATTGAATTCTTCCTTCCACGATAGTTCTCCGTTAAATCCATATTGCTAGCATAGAATGTCCGGATGCTGGTCTTCTCGTACGTACTGGATCGAGATTCCTTTCCGTGAAAAAAATCGTTAATAAGGAATTAAATAAATTCCCAACGATTTTAACTTACAATTTTAATGGGAAATTCCCCGAGCTTTGCCATTTCTTCGCGTTCCTTCTGCCACTGGCGCTTCTTTTGCTCCACCAAACTCAATTCACGATTCCCGCCTGTGGTGCTGTTTTGGTAAATCATCGTCCTGCCCCACTTTGAGCTCGCTTAGCGCAGGATTTTGTTCATTGGTTGTTAGTATTTTATTTATTTGTTCGAATATTTTCAATACACTCAGAAGAAATTCAAAAAAGTCTTCGCAAAACTTTGGAACTTCTCAAATCTTTTAATTTATATATTCTTACAAGAGTTTTAATAAAATATTAAATAAAAAATCTTTTTTATGTTCTTTTTATAAAATTATTTCTTTCTATAAATCTACCAGTTGTCTGTGAAACATGGTGGCGCTGTTTGTTAATTTTATAGCAAATGGTAAAATATCTTTTAATCTTAAATCTGAGACACACTTTATGCTATAAAAATAAGCAATTTAGTTTTCTACCTTTTCAAAAAAGAAGAAGAAGAAAACTTTAAACATATAAGAATGTTTTGAAGCAGTTTTTCAATATTTTCGAGTAGAAAGGCTACCTTAAATTCCATAAAAAATTATAGGAACTATGTCAGTTTATAACTTTTTGTATAAAGACCTCTTGATGGGGCCCACTTAAATATAAGCTAAGTTTTTTCTAAGAATTAGGAAGTAATGAAAAGAAAACGTGAAAAATGTATTTTTTTATTATTATTCTTTTAACCTTATTTTTAACTACAACAAAAAAAAAATAGGTAGTTAGGACACAAACCGGATATGCTATAAAATTTCCCAATTACCCAGAAAGAATCTTCATAAATATGCTATTAGTGGAAGAATCTGTTCAGAATTTTTCATAAAGAAATAGAGAATTAATTTCAAGTGAAATTACTCTAGGATAATTCCTTTAGTCGTCCCCTATACACTAGTCTGTGGTGGAGAAAAATAAATTATTCCTTTAGTCTTATGAACCAATTTCACTTGAAATTAATTCTTTATTTCTTTATGAAAAATTCTGAACAAATTCTTCCACTAATAGTGTATTTATGAGGATTCTTTCTGGGTAATTGGGAAATTTTATAGCATATGCGGTTTGTGTCCCGACTACCAAATTTTTGTCGTAGCAAAAATTAAGATTGAAAAGAAAATGTTTCGTTTTCTTTTAGCTTTTACAAGCTTGATAGACACAGAATTTTTATTTTATAATCCCCAAATTTCCAATATGTATTTGGGTGTAAAGAAACAGTTGAATTGTATTGCAAACATAATATACAAATCAATTGAAATGTCACGAAATGAAACATTTTCAATTTTATTTCTTTTCAGTACATTTTATATTTATATTAAATGGAAATTTTAGTGCTTTTGGCATTTTGCTATGCTCGGTGCGTTTTGATAAATGATCAATAAATTGACGATGAGTGACAGAGACGAACCACATGAAGAAATATTAAATAACACGGTACATTTGCCCCGTGGAAGGATATTGTACAAAAAATTCTCCAAAGAAGCGTGCTTACTTGCAGAAATATGTTGGGGGTAAAAAAGAAGACGAAGAGGAGGAAGGGAGAGGAAGTTCCGGAAGTTCCATTTCTTGAAGGGATTTTGAACGAATTTATTCTTGAAAAAAATGAGCAACTTTATGAAGTTTTCACACGAAAATGTGAGAATTTTAGAATTGAAAAGAAAAAGTTTTAAATTGATTGAATTTTCACACTTCCACGAAGAAGCGTTGCATAAAAGTGTGGCATGAGAGCCCCATTCAATCAGTTAGGGTTAAATTAAAATTGCTCTGTGACATAGATAATACGTCCCCCACACAGAGCTTTGTTGTTGACACTTTACCCCCGCAGAGCTTCCAAAAATGTCTTGTTTTCCCAATGATAATCAATAAATTTCCCAAGCGAGGGAAAGAATGATTCATTGGGAAAGTGAAAATTTAATAATAGTAATTTATTGAGCCATCGCGGGGGCAACAAGAAAATAATATTCCACATTTTCTCTTTGGAGGGACAATAAAAAATCCACCCCAAAATGGTATGAAAATAAGCTGTGAGGAAAATTTTGCCAAAAATAAACCCAAAATTTGCTGCAAATCATCATATTTGAATAAATTTATTATTTTCCTTCCGTGGCACAAACATAAATAATGTTTTATGCAAATATTGGCGCTTCTTTTGTCTCTCTATCATTATGTTGGGGGCTTTTTATTTTATTCTTTTCTACCTTCTATCTAGCACAGAAAGGACTATTTTCTCAGTAATTTTTTGAATGAATTTGATCGTATTGAGGGGCTATAAAATTAATTAGTTACCTTTCTACATATTTTTCAACTTTGATATTTGCTGTAAAATTGTTTAGAAAATTTAATTCTCAACTAAAATTCGTCAAATTTAGGGTAAAAAGTTCTATTTAATCTTCTTTTAATTGAACCTATTCAATTTTTATTAGAAATAAAAACTTCAAGTGCATTTTTTAACACCCAAAGACACCAAAGAAACTTGGAAAAAACTGGCGTAGAATTAATGAAGGAACGTTGGGAAAATAATCTGTTTTCTTCTCATGAGAGAACATTTTCCTGGCGCTCTCCGGAATCCCTCCTCCCCTTCACAAGAAAGAAAATTTTCCGAGCGTACTAAATATTATAAAATGAACAAAACCGTACGAATTAAATAAATTAAATAGAATATAGGAAATATTTATTCTGATAAATTATCTTTTAGATGAATCCTGAATGAAAAAAAAAAACATTTTTATTAGAAAATTAAATTTTCAAACCAATAATATCCAAGGAAATACTCCCACAAAATGAACTGAAATAAAAGACAACCTTGAAGAAAAAAAAATGATTTGATTGTCAATTGACCTGATAAAAGGCAAATAAATCCCCGAAAAGTCGTTAGAATCGTTTTCAAATTGATTTCGTTGCATTAAACATATTTTTATTCAAAGATCTCAATGGTTTCTTCACTAATTTCTCACCAAAAAAAATGTTCTTTGATCATTAATAACACTTCGACTTTACCCGCAAGCCGTAAAACTTAATCTACCCCCTTTTGATCATTTTAGTAGACCCGCCAAGAGGGTGTTAAAATATTGATAAGAATTTGCGATAAAACAACCCACTTTCATAGCTAATTAACTTTGCTCTGTTGCTAAATACTTATTCACATTCAAACCACCTTTTTTAGTTCCTTTCAAAATTATTTATATTGCCACACACCTGGCAGCTAGAAGGCCATCAAAGCCGGTCAACGCGGGGATGTCTGGAGGAGAACAAGAAAGAACTGAGAGTCGCGAAAGGGTGGTGAGGAGAATTGAGGACACACGCGAATGAGAATCATTCACCTGCGATATTTCATTTTCTTCTTGTGTTGAAATATTTCCCTCAACTACCTCTAATATACCTTCTATACCACCTATATTTAATCGATATGGAGCAAACGTAAAAAAATATGAAACATTCCTCCCGTAGGACTGTGGGAATTCCTTTGTGCGGGTAAATTGATTTAATATACCCCCAGACTTTACCCCCTAACAACCAGCATAACATTCCATAAAATTCCCAAACATACCTCCCATAAAAATTTGTAATTTGAGAAGTTCACAAAGCGCCAATTGCGAAGGCATTGAAGTCTTCTGCGATGGTTATTGCAGAATTTTGTATTTAAAGAAAAAGATTCTCACCTTATCTTTCCTTTTAGAACTAATCCTCGTGAGTATATTGGAGAAAGAACAGACACACACAAACACAGGTAAAGAGAGCTTCCCCCTTGAGGAGCACCACACAAAAGTCCACCTCCGGAGGCGCCTGAGACTGATGTGATTGTGCCAGGAGGAATTTCATCGTGGCATTGCCACACGATTCTGGTCAAATTGTATACGGCGGTTGGCAAGGAAACAACCAAAATGTACACAAAGCATGATTTTTCTTTGCCTATACCCAACACTCTCTTTTCACCCACAGATTTAAAGAGAAATGTAGATAAATTTGAACTTAAAAAAAACTTTTTAAGTCTCCAAAAATGAAAAGTCTTTGTGCGAAAAAATATTTAAAATAAGAAGATTTTTAAGTATTTCTTCTCTTAAAATTCTAAATTTAATGAAATCTGGAATTGTTGGCAAAAGAATAATTGTTAAAATTGATAAATCTAGGAATAAAGAGCAGGGACATTTGACTTTTATAGCTGAGACACATTTGTGCTATAAAAGATTTGATATTTCACTTTATAAATTACTTAAAAATGATTTCAATACGAGAGAAATTATAAGTTTGTGGAAAATACGGATAATGGAGTAAAAATTCCGTTAAGGATATTTTCCAATGCTTAAAGATTTAAAAGTAAACAGAATTCTAATTTTATGGTTTAAAGTGTCTGGAATACCATAAAAATATTTTTAATTATTTTTTTTTATAATATAAATATGAGAAAAAGAGAGGATTTTACTTTCAATTTTTTCATATTTATTCTATTTGCGATGTTTCGAGGGTTCAGATTTTCCTCTTCCTCAGTCCTTCAACCTTAGGTCCTTTCTGTGTTTCATTCCTTCAAAAATATCCCAAAAACCAAACAAAAATGAAAGAAGGAAACATATTCCTACAAAATTCAGGATTATTCTATGAATATAAAATTCTCTAATCTAGACCTTTTTGCAACTCTAAAAGCTTTGCAGTGCTCATGAATAAACATTAGAAAAAAAATCATTTCCTTTGTTTCAAATAACTTCAAGCATAATAAAATTAACATCGCGACGAATTATGCGAAAGTTTCCTCATACAGTTGGATGTATGGACATGCAAAAATCAACCCCTAAAATACCTAATTTGCCCTAGGCGCAGTATAGAAGTGTGTCAGGGAGAAATGCTAATGCACTTCCCTACCCGAACGTTAGGTTTATTTTGTGATGGCATCAAGTCAATGATCCCCCGTGCGCAACACATACGGAAGACACGACAATAGGTGAAAGTTCTCTCTCACTCTCTGCATTATTTTTAAGGGTTACTGTCCACGCGATTTACCCACCCTCTCCCCCTTAGTTTGGACATTGAACTCTAAATTATTCTACTGTCTCGTCTTCACCTTCTACTCATTCCCTTCATAAAGATTTCTTTTATTTTTAACAAAATTCATGATAATTTTTATTGTATTTTATATACAAAAATTCACCTAGAAAATTATTCCCTATAAATGCCTTTTTTTGGTCACAAAACATCCCTTTTTTTCCATCAAAAAACATCCCTCAAAGATTTATCTAAAAAAACAGTTTTTGCCTCTAAAAATGCCCTTTATAGTGCACTTTGGTAGAGAACGGAAGACGTGAAGATTTGCTTAAGAATCTGTGGCAATTGTGCCAAATCCATGCAGACAAAACTCCTTCCGGGTGGCATATTTTGATTAATTCTAATCCGGCCACAAAGAAATAAAAATTATCTTTAATTAATTCTTCTTCTTATTACACGAAAAAAAATTTGTGTGAGATAATTATTAAATTAGTAGGTACACTGATAAAAATATAAAAGGAAAATGTAAAGAGTGGAAAAAAATTCTAAACAAACAGGGGGTATTCATCTGCAGAATATTTTGGCTTTCTTTGAGGAATTATTTGAATATTAACGAAGATCTAAATATTTTAGTTTACTGTGTTATTTGATTTTCAGTCATAAAAAAGGCACAGATTGAGAAACAAAAGCCTTGAAGAAAATATTTAATTCAAACCGAAACGTAATAAATTTAAACCGAAAAGTAGTAAATTCAAACGGAAAAGGATTAAATTTATTTTCCGATTCTTATTCGTTTTTTTTTATGAAAACCGAAGAAATCAAAAACAAATAAAAACCGAAAACTAAAAATCGTCTTCGATTTGAGATTACTACTTTTCGGTTTAAATTTGCCTTTTTCTCAATATTTGCCTTTTTATAGCTGAAAATCAAATAACCTATATCGAATTAAATTTAGTCTCTTCTTTCTTTTCTTAGGTTCAGATTGAGTCTTTTTAGGGCTTGAATATACTACTTTTAGACTTGAATTTAACCTTTTTTAGCCTTGAATTTACTACTTACTTTTCGGCTTGAATTAAATATTTTTTGGGCTTTTGCATCTCAATCTGTGTTTAGCAATGAAAATCTAATAACATAATATTTGGGCTTGAATTTAGCCTTTGAATGCTTGAATTTACTATTTTTCTTTTCAAATTTACTACTTTTCGGCTTAAACTTAATATTTTTAGGCTTTTTCTCCTAAATCGGTTCCATTTTAAGACTGAAAATCAAATAATACATTTCGGCTTCAATTTACTCTTTTTAAGGCTTAAATTTAGTACTTTATGAGTTGAATTTAATCTTCATTATGCTTGAATTTACTACTTTTAGGTTTAAATTCACTATTCGACTTGAACTAAATATTTATCAAATTCTTTTGCTCTTTTGCTCCTCAATCTGTTCCTATTTAAGATTAAAAACCTTTTTTTTTATTTCTACAGCGAATCATCCGAATATTAGCCAATAATCCTAACGTCCAAATAATTCCATTAAGATAGAAACCCCTTGGAAATAAGTTTTCCTTCAATTTCCGCATTTTTCTCATTTTTTCTTGGCAGTGTACCAAATTCTCGTGAAAATAAATAATAAAACCCAAAAGTAATTTAAGAAAAATAATTAAGAACTTTTACTTACATTTCTGCTTCTTCCCCGATGCTCCCGATGAAGATGACGTAGGCCTGGACTTTGGGTTCACGCTTCTGCAGCGCTTGAGCCACCTTTTGTGCTGAAATCCCGTACCTTTGGAGATTTGCATCACTGAGAACGACCACAATTGCCTCATCACAGTCCTCCTGCGCCAGCTGATCCACTGCGTGATTTGTGGCCAGAAGTGTGTGGTCTCCGGACCAGCAGTACTGAGCGTGGGCATGCATCATTTTGATTGTTTCAAGGCGCACTCTATCGTCACGCGGGGGTTTCTTGGCGTCCACAAAGGGGATGTAGTACGTCTCCCCGCTGTGCCCAACAACGTCGTACTGAACTTTGTGGGCAAACCCCTCAAAGGCCTCCATGACGAGAACCACGGCTTCCATTTCTCTATCGAGACGCCCGTCGTAGCCGTTGAATCTGCAAGAAAATTTCCCATTTTTAGTGATTTCTATGCTTCCTTTCATTTCATTTCTCTTGAGCTTTTGCGCACCTGTACATTGATCCGGAGACATCAACCACAAGTTTGAGGCGTTTGGGTTTCTCCTGTGGCTGCCCCGGTTCGGGTTCCTGCTCAGCACGTCTCCTGTAGATGTTTTTCTCTCCCGTAATACCCTCCACGAGCTTTGTATCATCCAGCTCCCCCGTTGTTTGATGCTTCTGCCAGTGGCGCTCTTTACTCTTAGCCTGGAGTGCATTTAGTATCACCCGGAGCTCCTTTACTTGCTTCTGCACCGGAAGGCTGTACTGCTCATACACTGAATGATCATATTTGGACAGTTTAATCTCCCGGAGGCGCTCTTCGTAGGCACGACGATTCATCTCTCGTGCTGCCTTCTTCACCTCATCGGGGATGTCGTCTTTCTCCTCATCCGACAGCTGGTGCACCGGATTCCCCGAATCAAGACGATATGGGCCACCTTTGCCCCCCAATCCAGCTGTATCACGTCCTCCACTACCTCCAGCCCAGGTATTCCCGCCCACATGAGGTTTATTCTCCGGATCCACCTTCCCGTGCTTCGGTGATGAAACACTCTTCCCACTTTTACTCTCAACCGTCACCTGAATCTCCCGCTTCTTCCGCAGAGCTGCCATTTCGTGCTTTGCATACCCCTCAATGGGAAGCCCATGCTTCTGCAGCACCGTTGTTACAAGTTCCAGAGCTTCCGGGGAATATCTATCAAAATCCAGAACATTCCCCACAAGCTCAGACATATCCTCTTCAGGGAATTTCTGCAGATGCTTCACAATATTCACAACTTCACGTGTACTGTATGGATAGCTTAGCTGCCCAACATCTGCCATTGATCGAAGTTCAGCAAATGCCCTCACGAGGGTGTCCAGGATATGCCGTGGAACATCCGGACCGTATTGCTGCAGTAGGAAAATCTCAGATTCAGTCGAAGGATTATCAACTGAATGGCAACTAAAGAGATCCCCAAGGGCGGCAAAGAAGTCATTTCCCAAAAATGGGAATCCCGGACGATTGGCCAGGACAATCATGCGAAAATCTCTGTGGGAACAAACAAATTATTCCTTCAACTTCCTGAATAAAAAAAAAGGGAAAAATCGACAAACCTGTGAGCAATAATTACATCAGGACTCTGTTGAATATCCCTGGAAACTGTTGCTGGGAGAATCTTCCTCCCATCCGAGAGAATCATCTCACCATTCTCCACGAGTGTCTTGAGGATGCAGGTAACGTGCGTTGGTGCCTTGTCTGCTTCATCCACAACCAGAACATGCCCATTTTTAACAGCTTTAACCAGCGGGGAATCCTCATACGTCACAATCCCATCCTTGATTGCAGGCTGAAGGGTCAGGGTCTGCACCGTAGTATCCCTGTGTAGCTGAATGTACTCCCGAGGACGATTCATAACTTGCAGAAGACGATCGGCAATTTTATTCTTTCCCACACCCTGATTTCCCACCAAAAGAAGATGATTTCCAATGAGGAAATCCTGCAGAAGATGCTCCATAAGGACGACATGCTGTGGTACGTCGTAGAAGAGAATATCCGGAACTTTGGTCACTGCATCTGTTTTGTAGACATCCGTCTCGGTTTTTCCAATCCTCACACATCCATTGGCAACTTCTATCCCCATTTTGTCAGCAGAATCATCTGCTTCGAGCCTCGGGAAGATCTTGAAGCGCTCCAGGACATTCTCGAGTGTTGCCCGTGGAAGAGCTGGGAGGAATTTAGCCAGGAAAGTTCGTTGAATTGTGTCGTAGGCTGAATTTAGTGGATGCTCAATGGGTTTGGCAAAAATTCCCACCTTCTCCGGTGGATAGACGGACATCCGATGAGCTATACGAAGGAGCTGCCGTGTTGACAGTGTCCCCGCAAGATTCTTCATAATAGGATCCTTTGAATCACGCAAAAACTGTGCCACATTGAGAATATTCCGCAGAGATGGCCCAATTTCCCCATAGAGGGTGTTTATGATGTGAATCTCCTCCTCCTGACTGAGATTCCGCACTTCGTGGAAGACAAAGACACTCAGCATCTCAGGTGTGAGCCAATTTGCCCCCGTATCAAGTACTGGAGGCTCACCAAGGGCAACAATCCTAAATGACGGATGAATTCGCAAAATTCCCTTTGCCTCGAGACTCTCTGGCGTGGCACCCAATGCCAGGAGATTGTCATACCTCTCATGCCCAAGGAGTCTCCTCCCGTCGTACAGCTGAAGCTCCCTGTCGTGCACGAGACGATGGAGAATTGATACAGTTGAATTGTGAATGCGATGAACACCATCGAGGATGGCCACATGCCCAGCAAGAGCTGCCCGAAGGAGAGCTGAATCCCGCCAAATGGTATCCCCGTTGAGTTTTGTCGTACGCTGCTGAATTAAATCCCTCCCCGTCATATCCTGGTACAGCACCATTGATTCCGTCGTCTGCCCCAGAACATTGCAAAGTTCCATCACAAGAGCCGACTTCCCGCATCCCTTTGGGCCAACAAGGCAAACATCTCCCACAGCGAAACTCTGCACAACATCCGCCAGGAGATTCTGTTGATACTTTGTGGGAACAAATCTCCCCATAGGGCTCTCCTGGGCATACCTCTGCCCTCCAGCTGAAACTGGAATCTCCACAGCCTTACCAACACGCCCGGAAATTGTTACTTTTGCCACTGAATCCCCTTCAGAGTGAACTTGAGTTATTTCCTGATGCGCAGGAATTGTTCCTTCGGCAATATTGAGGGATTTCAGGAGAGTATTGAGTGCTTCAAAACTCTCCCTGGGCAGAAAACTCCGATGGGGATAGAGGCGGTAGATGATATCGTAAGTGTTGAGGGTATTGTTGTTATTCTGAAGGAATAAGAACGAATTAAAGACGATTTTTTAAAAGAAAAATGTGAGAATTGGGATTATTCTTGTCGTGAATCGAATATTCGTAGTGACTAGAGAATTTTTTTTTATTTTGCAAATATTCGGAATTTTATTATTATTTTTAAAAGCTATATACGTGATGTTTCTCCATTCCCTCTCTCTGTGATTTTGCATTTTATGGCAAAGTTTTTCCTAAAATTTCATTAGCCTGATGAAGAAGGAATAAAACTCTCGAAATGTCGTAAGATTGTTTAAAAAACTGTTAAAGTTCGTAAATAATGTCGTCCCACGTAATTATTTTAATAAAGTTTAAAATATAGGTATATGAATTTGAATAACACCGATTTATTGTTGAATACCTACAGACAATTATTCCAGAATAAACCGAATATTTATAATTATTCGGAATAACTTCAAAAATTGTCAAGAATATTCCGAATAACTCTCAATAAATAGAGGAATATGAATTTATTGATGAATACTTACAGATAGTTGTTCTCGAATAAACCGAATACTTTATTAATATTCGGAACAACTTCATAAATTGTCAAGATTATTCCGAATAACGCTGTATAATCTTTCTATTTAGTACTTTTTAGGCAAATTCCTTAAAAGTAATAATTCATTCAGAGTGAGCTTCAAAGACTAAAGAATAAAACTCCACAAGAATTCTGTTTAAATTAAAAATCGAATATTTCTAGTAGTTCCTATGTAAGCGAATATTTTTTTTTTTCGCAAAACAATAATTTTATTTACTGAATATTCAAAATAATATTTTTTAATGAAAAATATATAATATATAATATCGCTAATTGTGAATACAGAAAATTATTCCCGAACAAACAGAATATTTTTTATTATTCCGAATAAATTCAAACATTGCCAAGAATATTCCGAATAAATCTGTAGGGGAACGTGGCCCAATTCCAACCTTCTTCTATCCTTTTTTCAATCCGCTATTACATAAAATTGATAAAACTTTAAATGCAGTAAGTTATGGGAGTAAAAAGAGCATTAAATGGGCTTTAAAATGGTACAAAATTTAAGAATATTGCTTTTTATTTTATACCATTTTTTTCTCATTCTGCCCGGATCTTTGGAGGTCGGAATTGAGCTACGTTCCCCTATACTTTATTTATTCAAAATGCCTTAAAAGTATCATTGAAAACACCTTCAAAGAGTCAGAAGAGGATTCTCTTTTGATTAAAAATTTTTATTCATTAAAACCTTTTTTTATAAAAACAAATAAAGGATTTTTTCAATGTAAAATATGTGAAAAGAAATAAATAAAGGATGCAGAAAACTTCCAGAAGAACGTTTATTAATTATCTCTCATTGTATCCTGAATCCAAGTTTGGAGGAAGGCAACATTTGTGAATCCCTGTGCCGCCTGATTGCACCCCCGGGAGTGTGTGAAGGAAATAATCCCCACAAGCCGTCTCTGTCCATTAATTTCAATCGTTCCAGGTCCTCCGGAGTCTCCTTGGCAAATGGCGCTGGAGGACTGCACTGTATTCCTCGTATCCTTGGCACAGAAGCACGTTTGGGGCAGACTAAAGACACCATATTCAGCCTGACAAGCATCACGTTGAATGATTTCAATTTCTGCATAGAGTAGTGTTGTGGATGATGGCCCACCTGTTGCAGTGTGCCCAAACCCAGAGACTGTCATCCTTTCCCCGGCATATTCATTGGGATTGGAAGAGCTCGGAACGAGTGGAATGGAAGCCACAAAGTCATTAAATGTGAAAGGGTTGGATGTTTTAAGGAGAGCAATGTCATATGCTAGAGTTTGATCACTGTACTGTGGATGTGCGTGCGCATTCGTTCCTGGGATTGATTTTCTCTGAATATTCTGTCCTTGACCCAAAGTGACTGATCCCGCTTGCACCTCATACCGCACCATGTCCAGCAGAATGAGGTAATCTTTGGTACAATGAGCTGCTGTGAGGATCCAACGATCTGCAATGATCACTCCGCCGCAATTGAAGAGCCTCTGTGTGCCCAATAAACCCCCATAGGCAACAATTTGAACCTGATACGGGAATTGACCATCTCTTGCTGATTGACCTCGAACAATCCTTGAATCAGCCTTCAGGGAATCTCCTTCAATATTCTCAACATTCTAAAGAATTTATTTGAATATTCCTTTAATTTAAAAAAATATTCCTTTGATCTTTTGAACGAAAGGTAAGAAAATATCCTACCTGTGATCCTTTTGCTAATTTAGCATAAATCGTTGAATGAAGTAAAATTGCAGCAAAGAAAATATTCAACACTGAACCATTCATATTAAACACGTACACTGCAAAACCACCAAATAAGCCTGAAAAGCTTTCTTTCTAACGACTTTATACGCGATTTTCTTACACAAAAAATATTTGCCAGGAAGTTGTAAATTTGTCATGAAGAAAAATACGAATTTTCTAATTAATTTGCAACAAGAAAAATTCTCTCACGATAAGAAATGAATTTAGGCCAAACTAAACGCCATTTAATGGGGGAAAATAATAATGAAAATAAAAATAAATAACTCACCAATATTTTCGCAGCACTGAAGACACTATCAATGGGAAAATCAGGTAGATTGGTCTTTGCATCGGCTTGTTGAATGGCAAAGCCAAATGAAAGGATTTGTTTGAGTTTATCTGGGTCAGCCTTTGGTGCCACAGAGCGCATTGTTGCAAAGATTTCCTGAAATTATGCCAAAATAAGCAATTTAATTTAAAAATAAAATTATTTTCTTGCAAAAGGATTATCTTAAGGATATCAAAGAAATTCACAAAACATTCCAACAATTCTCCTCTTTGGGGGTCGGAGGGTAAAATGAATTAAAGACGATAAATCTACAATGACGGTGAAGCCCCATAAAAATGTAGTTTGCATGTCATAAAATATTTCATTCAACATATCGTAAATCTCCCATGGAGGGGGTGGAAGATAAATTAAATGTCTGAAAGTTCCCAAGAAAATTCAATGCCAAATCAAGCATTTATGGGGGAAAATCGTCGTAAATGTCTCTCTCTCTCCTTTTAGCTGAATTAACCACCCATTAATATTTTGCGCATTTTTTGAAGCTTTCTTTCACGCAATATCTTATTTTATGTCTTCTAGGTACTATTTGTACAATATTTTCTTTTTATCTCTATTCGCGATGTGTTTATTTTTACATAATTCATATAATTCATGAAGAAATTCTTGAAAAATTCTTAAATTAAAAATTTTTTTTTTGAAAATTTCAATTTAGATCATTTTGACAGTTGAGAAGATCCAAAATTAAAGGAGTTTATTCATTTCTATGTGAAATAATTCTCATTAATAGAAATAAACGGAATACGCATTGTAAAAGACCTAGAAAGGGCAAAAAACCACCAAAGACGTTATTTTCCATTCGTCTTTATGAGATTATATGAAAAAAGCGATGAAGATTTGTCTAAAAATGTAAACAATGACGTCACTATTGTAAATTTTGTCTCTTTAAATGCATAAAGTGTTCATGCTACTTTAGAAATGATTTTTAGCAAGATTATGCGTAGTATCCTGATTGATTCCTCGAACAAGAAACATATAGAATCGAATAAAGCGATTTTTCAATTACCAATTTCAATGCTTTTATTAATCGAATAAAACTTCTGTAGAGCTTTCATTTGAGTTTAATTCAATTAAAATCGACCCAGTAGAACCAGAGTTATGACCAATTTGTAATCATAATGTTATGCAATCATACATTAGCTAAACAGCCTGATCGATTTTCATATTCAGAAACTATCATTGGCAGAGTAATAGCAAAGAAAAAAATCATAACTGTTTAAGAACTTTCATTTAAGTTTAATTTCATCAAAATCGGTCCAGTAAAATCGGAGATTTAGCCGTTTTTTCATTGAAAAAAAATCAATTTCATTTTAATAGTTGGAGAAACAAAACTTCTAACCTCAAATTTTGCGTTTATTTTTTCTTTGGAAAAGAAAAGTATTTTTAATTTGTTTTTCGACAAACGTATAGTAATTGACGTAGAATTTATTACGACAGGTCAACTAAATTATATTCTAAGTATAATGATTTTAAACTTGGAGAAACAAAACTTCTAACTTTAAACTTTGACCTTAATTTTCTCTGAAAACAAGAAAATTTTTCCTTTTCATTGGACCTACATTGGCCTACTACAAAATTTAACATTATAGTTAGGTAACCTCTATTCTGTGACGATTTTTTAAATAATTTATATTGGCAGCAATTGCCAGTTTTGTCCTCCGGTGTTAAAAAGTCAAAATGACAACACAAAACGTTTTTTTCCTAAAAAAAAAAAAAAACGTTATATGTAAGAGAAAAATTTGAAATTTAAAATTCCAAAATCACGTTTAGGTCCCACCGGGTTGCACCGAGCAAAACATCGCCAGTTTTGCGATGTTTTATCAACACGTCACAAAAATTTTGTATTTTGATAAAAAATGTGAGCACAAAATTAGCCAAAAACAAACTACTTAATTTAAATTTTAGTTGCTTTAGCTTCCAAAATAATATCATCCACACAATGGGATTCCTCGAGGATACAATAATTGTCTTTGTATCCCAGGTTTGTTCAATCCGCTTTTTGTCCGGGAGATGTTTCCGGGAGCACCTCCTGATTGTTTTTTTGTTCCTTTCAGGTGCTCTTCTTCACCGGTGGATGGATATTTTTTGTGAAGCAACTCTTTCGCAATTACGAGGTGCGAAATATCCTCGTTCAGCTCATCTTCTCCCTCACATTTGCCCTGTCACTCACAATGTTTGAGTTGATCATCTTTGAGATTGTGGGATTCCTCGAGACGAGCTCACGCTACTTCCATTGGCGTCTGGGGCTGACGATGCTCTTGTTTATGGTGGTGGCCCTCATACCGTACTACATTGCTTACTCCAGCATAAGCAATATCCGTTTGGTGCCACAGAGATGGGTAATGCCACTCACCACAATGCTGTGGCTCCTCTATGTGTACGGATTCTGGCGAATTGGGGATCCCTTCCCACTGCTGAGTGCCTCAAAGGGGATTTTTACAATTGAACAGGCTGTGTCACGTATTGGTGTTGTTGGTGTCACCGTAATGGCCATCCTTTCGGGCTTTGGTGCTGTCAACTATCCCTACACAAGTATGACCTACTTCATACGTTCCGTCTCCCAAACGGACATCCTTGCTGTTGAGCGTCGCCTAATGCTCACAATGGACATGATGGTGCTCAAGAAGAAGCGCATTGCAATTGATAGGCGTCGCACTAAGACAACTTCCACCAAATCCGGCATCTGGGGCATGATTAGCTCTGTCACCCAACGCCCAGCTGGGTCTGAGAACATTGGACAACTCAGACTTGAGATTTCAGCTCTGGAAGAGATGTCCCGGCAACTTTTCCTCGAAGCACATTCCCTGAAGAATATGCAGGAGCGCCAACGATGGTCAATGACACTCCAGGGGAAGTATTTCAATGTTCTGGGGCATTTCTTCAGCCTCTACTGCATGTGGAAGATTCTCATTGTGAGTTAATTCTCTTTGGAGCATAAAATAGTTGGTGTTCCACTTTGTGGCCAACACCAAGTATTGTAATCGTCGAGAAAACCGACCACCTCAGATCGGGCTCAAACTTGGTATGAGCACGAAAATTTTTGATCCGGCCGGCCTCTGACCCCAACTTTGCCTTTTCTAAGCCTTATAACTTTTGAACGGCAAGAAATAAAGACTTCTGGTTGGAAGTTTTCTATAGAAATGTGGGAAAAAAATATTTTTTGACACTTTCAAAATCCAAGATGGCCGCCATCCGCCATTTTGAACTACCGTCAACCACATCCCTTATAGCTAAAGATCTGAAATTTTAGTATGTTGTAGGGCTCAGTGAGATGTTTTCATCAACAATTTATACTTGAAAATCGGTCAAGCGGTTTAGCAAATATGGCGGCCTAAAGCAAAACGTGTTTTTTCGATATATCTCAAGAACGGCTTGACCGATTTTGACCAACTCAAGCTCAAATGAAAGGTTTTAAGAAGCCCAACAAGCCCTACAACTGTGTAGAACATTTCAAGTTCCAAAAATGCCCACAAGAGGCGCTTAAATCAAAAACATAAATTGCCTAACTTTAAGGGGCAATATCTCTGAATCCCCATTATCGATTTCTTTTAAATTGTGATATATTATAGCATGACTCAATATTTTTCACAAGTCCGAAAAGGAAGAAAATCTATGACGCCGTTTCGAAGATATGGCCACATGAAAAATTCTTAAATTTGAAAAGTTCTAAGAGCCATATCTCTTGAATGGCTTGTCCGATTTTGCTCAATTTGGTAATAAATTAAAGGTTTTGCAATTCTCTAAAACTTTCTCGAACAATAGAACCCTCCAGAACCATTCCTTCAGGACAAAAAAAATGCGAAAAACTGTTTTGGTAAAATAAAAAGTCGCCATTTTGTGTTCTAGAGGTGATCTTGAAAATTATCATATTATATGACAAATTATAGCTTGTTTCAAGACCTTTTCAAAACTGGTCAAGAAATTTCTGTAGGTGTTAAAAAACCAGAGATATGATTATTTTTATACATCAAATTAGGTAGGGGAGGGCGGGGCTAATAAAGTCACTTAAGGGTTTGGAAAAAGCTTAAAATATCATATTTCCTAACTAGATAGAACAAAATGATCTGAGAAAGAGTTGTAGGGCAGTAAATTTCCTAAAGAAATGAGCTATACATTTTGTTTTATCTATTTGGGAAATATGAAATTTTGAGCTTTTTCTAAACCCTTAAGTGACTTTTTTAACCCCGCTCTCCCCTACTGAATTTTACAAAAAAAAATCAACTTCTCCTTAACTAATACGGCTCACAAATTAAATTACAACGCATAAACAAACTTCTACACGTTGTGGAACACCAACTCCTATAACTGGACGCGTTATGATTGACTTTCTCTTTTTCAGTGCACAATAAACATTGTGTTTGATCGCGTTGGGAAGAAAGATCCCGTAACGCGTGGACTGGAGATTGCTGTGCACTGGTGTGGCTTTGAAATGGACATTGCCTTCTGGAGTCAGCACGTCTCCTTCTTCCTAGTCGGCTGCATTGCAGTCACCTCAATCCGTGGACTCCTTCTCACCCTCACGAAATTCTTCTACAAAATCTCCTCGAGCAAATCCTCCAACATCATCGTCCTTGTTCTCGCACAGATAATGGGGATGTACTTCTGCTCATCCGTCCTCCTGATGCGGATGAATATGCCCGCTGAGTATCGCGTGATCATCACACAAATCCTCGGTGGGCTCCACTTCAACTTCTACCACCGATGGTTCGATGTGATCTTCCTCGTGAGTGCCCTCTCCACCATCTTTGTCCTCTACATGCTCCATCGACCACCCGTTGTAGATGATTCACAATGAAATTCCAACAGAAACAGCAAAACAAAAACTTTTTGTTTCTTCTTTCCCTTTAGCTGTTACGACTAAATTATTTCACACAAAAAGAAATACAAAAAAAAACCAAAACTAAGACTTTTATTTTTTGCTGATGGATTAAAAAAGAAATTCTTCAGCATTTGGTCTTAAAATAGAGCAAGAAAACTATTTTTGGAAGGAATACATGCAAAGAAATGACTTTGGAAAGGATGACGAAATCATAAGAAAATTATTTTATGAGCAGTCATGAAGGTTTTCTATTGTTTTCTTTTGCTAACCACCCACCCACCCCCGCGTTTTGTCCCTCATCAAACAAGTGGGAATTCCATATTTGCAATTTTTCTAGACAATCAATTAACGGGGTTTGTCAGTATAATCAAAGCGTTACCTTTCTAAAGAAGGTAAGTAAATAAAACAAAAAATAATAATAAACGAATATTAAGGCACTAGTGAGGTAAGTTAGAACAACACTTTAGTTCCGCAGAAAAACAGAAACCAGTAAAATCGTTTCACAAATCGTAAGAAACACGAAACCGGTTACGCAGAAAAAAAAAAAGAAACAAATAAAATCATTCGATTCTTATTCTACGGAACATAAGAAACCCGAAAAATGAATTAAAGAACTTCAAAAGATTGAAACAAGTTTAACTAAACACGATGAGGAATAAAAAAAAACTTCACAGAACCCTGAGAATCAGAAACAATCCGATATAAGTTCCGCGGAACACAAGAAACCAGGAAAGGATCAGAAAAACTGAAAAAGTCTGAGAGTGAAACAGATTCTGCAGAGTATAGGACACCGCAAACAATCCAGAAAACCAAAAAGGAATACGAAACAAGTATCATAAAACACAAGAAACCAGAAAAATTGTAAAATGTGAAAAAAATTCAAAACAAATTTTGCGAAACGCGAAAAACAAAATAAAAGTTTCGCAAAATGTAAAAAAAAACGGAAACTTGTGCCGGAGAACGTGAAAAATTCTAAAGTAATGCATTTAAAGTATGGAACACAAGAAATTAGAAAATTCCGTTAAAGAGAAAAAAGCAAAATTGGTTTTGCGGAACACAAAGATACCATAAAAGAATCACAGCTAAAAATATCAAGGGCCTGACAAGAGCTCTATTTCCATAGGAATTCAGTGATCCCTAGGTATCCCTCGACTTTCGAGAAATGTGTCACCCAGAAAAATGCCTCAATCTGAAAAATTCTACCATCACTGGATAGATAATTTAATATTCTATCGATTGAGGAAGTTTGGTGGGTGGCACATTCCTATTAATGCACTAATATCGACTTTAAAAATTTCAATGCACTTTTTAGAAAAAAATCACGACATTTTCTTCCTTGGTGACAACCGCGCCATCTATTGATGAGCAAAAACTATGTAGCTTCGAGACCTTTAACAGTTTTTGACATAACCTTACTTTTTTGTTTGGATTCTTGATTTTCATCATTTTCTTTGTTTTAAAGCTTATTTTTGTGCTTTAACATGACTAAAATACAGTAAAAGTTAGAATATTTGCCTAAGTGATGTGTAAAGTGCTGCCGATTTGTGATACGTGACAAAGAAAATGTTTATTTTCACAAGTGAAAGTTGTAAAGCCATCCGGAAGACTTTGGGCAGGAAAAATCGGGATTTCTTTGTGGCAAGCAAACTTCTGGTTGCATATAGGATTATCAGGGGAATTTTGAACTGACGGCAAATTACAGTTGCCCCATGCTTTGGTCAGCAGTCATGTCCGGTCAGCAGTAATCAATTCTCACCGGGGAAGGCGGAGGCTGCCGGAGTGGAGTATACAAGAGAAGGCAAGCAAAGAACCTATTCAGTTCTCAAAGGAAGGACCACGGACACTGTAGCATCTGTAAGGAGATTGGTTTACAACACTGAAGCATAATAGAAGTGCCAGAGAAGGACCAGAAAAAAGATTACGTCTTTATTTAACACAACCGGAGATAAATTTGTAGTGCTAAATAAGCGAATCCTGAGAAGCTCAATGTCCAGGATTCATTGAATGTCGAGAAGAAGCTGTTCTCTCTTGAGAAGTGGAAAATCGGTCTGACTATTCCCAGCTCAGGAAATGCTGTAAACACTCATAACAAATAATTTCTAATTTAGGCTGAAAATTGGAATTTTATTTGTCTACTGACTTTACAAAACACAATATACAAACAAAGATTATGTAAGTTTTTATCAATTTTAAAGAAAAAACATTTCAATTATTTGATTTCCTTTTTATCGTTTCTTTTAGCTCTGTCGCATTTGTAGGATCAACATATTATTTCCGGAAGATTGCTGTTGTATTTTCCTATGGTACCAACCGTGGCTTAGTGACCTAAGTCGAAGAGTTTTATTTACAATTTTCTTCGTTGCAATAGGCTCACTCAGAAAGAATTGCTCACTATACGGAATTCCCCGCAGGAGCTTCTGTGAAAGATGTACCACTTCATCGTTGAGAATTCTGGATGTGCAGACATTGCCAGTGTAGATTTAGATCGACTTTGTAGTGATACCTCAAATATCACTGTTAAACTTCTGTAAATTTTC
Source organism: Lutzomyia longipalpis (assembly GCF_024334085.1). Taxonomy (NCBI): domain Eukaryota; kingdom Metazoa; phylum Arthropoda; class Insecta; order Diptera; family Psychodidae; genus Lutzomyia; species Lutzomyia longipalpis. The sequence goes on from NC_074710.1 coordinate 7,460,897, forward strand.
AAAGAAATAGAATTTCATTAGAATTTAGAATAATTTTCTCTGCATATCATGTTTAATGATTCAAAAATTTGCTGAGCGTTCATGATGTGATCATAATAGTAAATCGAAACTTTATAATAGCACCTATAGAAATATTAATGTAAATTTAGGTAGCATCATACAGACCTAACACCTACTTGAAGAGGACTAAGAAGCTTCTAAATGTAATCGTAAACACTGATCTTATTTAATTTTATTGAAGAATTTTGCCAATTAAAAAAAACAGCGAATAAAAAATTCTCGAATTAAAAATTAAATATAGATTTAGGTATTTTATAAGTTGCTAAATAATTTATTAGAGAAATAAAAATTTTAATGCCTCTTTGACTATTTTTTTTAAATTTCTAATGTTGTCCAAAAAATTATATTTATTTTTTACGCATTGAAAAATAACTGGATTTTTTTTTTATTCTAGAAAAATATTTAGAAGGGGACCTCAAAAATATTTTAAATGTATGAACGTATCAGTATAATGCGAGTATTGAAAATATGTTGTGAACCAATAAGGCCACGATAATCTATTCAATTTATAAGATTAGAAAATGTTTTTACTTTCTCTTTATTGTTCTATATTGGTTCTTTCTAGAATAGACTGACAATTTTCGTCATATTTCAAAAATCATAACTCCTGATTTTTTTCAAAACTACATGATTAAATAGACCTCATTAATACCAGGCATACCAGGTCATTAGTCTCGGAATGTTTTTAAATCTTTATTTATAAAAAAGTTCTCGAACTCGAAGCGTCATTTAAAGAAATCAATTACTTAAAATTTCTTTTTTATAAAATAAAAATAAATATTTTTTAGCATGAAGAACCTTTTTTAAAAAAAAATTTCTATTAAAAAATAACTTTTTTAAAATGGTAATTGTTAAGAAAAATACGCTCTTCAAAGAAAACTATTTTTTTTTTAAAACGATACATCACGCAAAATAATAGCTTTTGTATTTTGTATAAAATATGTATTTTTAAAAGAAAATTATTTTTCTAAAATAACGATTCGTGTATGGAAATGACTTTTATAAAAAGGATAAAAAAAAACAGTTCTCCAAAAGCTCAAGCGGCTTCAAACAGAAACTTAGAGAGATCTTGTATCATCTAAAAAATTTTTATATCATTGATATAGTTTTCTTGTATTCTTGCAAACATTATTTTAGTGCTCTATTAAAATACCCTTTTAACATCTAAACCCTCTAAAGGATCGTAAGAAATCTAAGGTAGAAATACGTAATACAAGAATTCATAAAGGGCTTACATAATTTCAACGTTCATCCTTGATAGAGTACTTAACACCAAAATTAGTGTAAAGGTCAAATTTATTTGTTTTTAATTCTTAATTTCATTCATTTCGTTTCAAGAGAATTCTTTCCTTAAAAAATCATCAAAAACCCATTTAAAACTTAATTTTTTGCAATAAAATGTAGAAAGATTTGTAGGGTGTACGTGCGTGAATATTTTGATCACAGTGTTCAGTGAACAGAATATTAAATTTAAAAAGTAAGACAATATCATTACACAATCCAATAATAAAGAATTAATAATTAACAAAAAATATAAAACTTAAATTTTTTAAAGAAACATTTGATCGGAAAACTATTTTGAAATTAAAATAAATATTTCTGGTGTTTTGCGGGTTTAACGTAGACTCGCATATCACCTTATCTCATGTTAGTTTTTTTTTAACTCTTTATGAAACTTATAGAATTTAGAAAAGTATTAAAATAATTTAGAATCTTGAGAAGAACTACTTGCATGAACGATTTGTTCTTTAGTATAAAATTGTGAGATTTTGATATTTTGCTATTGAAATACCCTATGAAACCCTATGAATTAGAGTCCTAACCCGTTTTATATCTATAGAACGTGGAAATAAAAAGAACAAGTTCTAGTAAGAAGCCAAAAAATAAAAATTGCATACCTAACTCTTCCAATGAGTGAGGTGTATCTTTTGTAGCTTGATGTTCAGTGTCACATAAATAATAGACCGGAACATTGTGAAGGGCATGAAGAATCTCATTAAATGAATGATTCCCTTGTTGTATTATGAGTAGAAATCCTCCTGTAAGACATGTGATCACGTTATGCAAAAATCAAATCAAATATCTAGAATAATACAAACCGTTTCTAACACCTCTTCGAGTTTTTCACATTCCGGCATCAAATCCTTCTCTGATTTTTCAAATCAGTAATCTGCATTTCCCCTATTGAGAATTTCCTCGCCAACTCTCCCCATGCTGGATCTCGATGTTATGACTTTCTTAGAGGATTTGCCATAGAAAACAGGAATTTTTCCACTCCAAGATCTTCGTCGGAGAATACGTCTGTGAGAATACGTTTGCGAGAATTGAAGAAACTCGTGGAAAAATGTTAATCCTTGGAATTTTCTCAATGCGCTAGACGGGGAGATCGAACTTGATTCTAATGAGAAACATCTCAAATCTATGGGTTGGAGCGGCTGGAGCAGCGTGAACGAGTCTTGTTCTTATTGTTGCTGCAACATTTTATTTTATGAGAAATTAACGATTGCTCTACATTTTTTGAGCTTGGAGATTGAAAATTGAGGAAGACAGCTATGGAGTCTTACCCGTCCCGAGAAATCAAACTGACACACTTTATTTCCTCTTGGATTTATCCTTCTATAGTGATTTCCATGGTATGTACGTACACTCTTGATTGGAGCTCTCAAAGTCCCATCTTTGCCATATTCCCGGACAAGGATGCCGGTATTGTGGATAATTCTCCATTGCGTTGATCTTACATTTATTTTGAAGAATGTATCTATATTTTCCTGCCATTCAAGTCCTGCCTATGTGAAATTTCCGGGCTATCCGGTAGTGATCTACTGCCATATCGTGATTTTTCTGACGTATTTTTTTTGCACTTTGCACCATTTTTTCTAGAAACACTTTTTTTTAACCAAATTACCGATCTTTAACTCTTGGGGACGATAAAATAATTTAAAACTAAATAAATAAATTAAATATTCTCGATTCCGGACGTTTTAGTGGAAATGTAAACAAATTTTGAGGTTATGTTAAAATTTCGGCGGTGCTAACCAATAGATGGCGCTGTTGAATGATAGCAGAATTTTTCTGCAAATCGTCCGCCATTAATTTGCTGAGTTCGGGTAAGAAGGGACTTTGTCAGGCCCCTGAAAAATATGCAGGTTACGAAGAAAATAACATTATGTTACGCAAATCATGAGAAACCAGAAGAAAATCCCACAAAACCAGATAAATTCGGAACTAACTTAAGCTTAGCACAGAAACCACAAAATTTTCATAGGAAAAACCTATGAAAGAATGAAAAGAAAATTTCTTAAAGACTCTAACATTAAGAACTTAGATTCTCTCTTCTTTTCTGTTCTTCAGCGTTTTGATAATATTCTGAAAATTGCAAAGCTTTTAAAGATTTTTAGGCGTTTTCGTATCAAAATTTTTAATACGGAAAATTGAAATCTTCTTCTTTTGGGTGAAAAACATGAAATTTGAGCTGAAAGTAACATAAGAAATAACATTTCACTAATTCTAACTCATATGAGAGGTTCCACTGGTGTCCTTTAAGGGTTAAAAACTAACATACGAATGAATTGAAAACAGACCAAACTTTAAAAGTAATTGTGCAATGTTCTTTTTTATTAACCCTTTAACGTCAAACGTGAAACATAAAAACATTGAAACATGCGCTCTTTTATCGCGATTTTTATTCTATGAATTTTTTAGAGGACTTTTCTCACTCAGAACGTCTTCTTTGACCCCTTATGCGTGAATTTGATGCATTTGTAACATGGAAAAACAATTACATTCATAAATAATTGAAAAAATAAAATGTTTCATGTTTGGGTCAGCGTATGACCCAAAAAATCTTAAAGGGTTAAATAAAATCTTTGAATAATTGCACGTTAGGTGCATTATTCATTGCAATGAGAACCCCTTTGTAGTTTATTTGATTATTATTCATTCTATATAACAATAAGACACATAATATTTATCGGGATTTTCCCAATAAGAGTTGTGAAAGGGAAAGTGATTGATTTCCCGGTTTTCACCGTGGTGGTGGAAACAACAAACGTGGCCATTGAATTAGCCATCAATTAATCAAAATTTTAACATAAAACGGAACTCCGCAGAAGAGGGATGAAATGAAAGAAGAAGAAAAATACAATTCATCAAATTCCTTTCTATAAATAAATATTTGCACCAATTTCGGATTGTATGTAGCATGAGGGAGGAGGAGGATACCTCACAATGTTAATCACGCCACAGCAAGACGCCTCATTTTCTTTGGTGAATGGGGTGAAATTTATATGACAAAATACCGATACACGAATGGAATTTTTAGTGATGATTCTACCATAAATTTTATTGTGTGTGGGAATGAAAAGTAATAAATAAATTCCAGGTCTTGTGAACTACAAAAGAAAGGAGCAATGAACCCCCAAAAAATACAAATTTGTTTGAAAGATGAAAATTTGTCCAAATAGAAAGCAATTTCTCATGGAAAATTATTTGCACACAAAAAAAAAGCTTCGAATGCTTTGAATCATGAGTTGATAAATAGACAAGAAGGTAAAAGCACTCCTCGTGGTAATAATTAGCAGAAATGAGGAGGAGATTTTGTGGATTGCAGGTAAAGTAAATACCAACAAAATCTTCTACATTTGCCCATACTATGCGGGAATGATGGTGATTTATTTGAATTGCGGCAACTTGTAAAATGCACGCAATTTCCCCCATAAATGTGAGACAACAGAGTTAAGGAGTACCCGCAAGCATTGCATGTTACCACCATCAGATTCAATTAATGCTTTTTGACTTAATGGCCAAACACATGCTCACTCTCCCCTAGAACCACCCCCTTAAAAAACCTCATTGCCACCCCATTTCATGAGAAAGCAAATTAATGCCAAATGTGGCGGCATTTTAGCCCCAAAGCTGTAGGAAGGTTGAGACGAAAGGCGAAAAAGGAAAGTCTCGCACTATAAAGTAATTGCGCACCACGTGAAGACGCCACGAGAGACACTGACACGCTTAACCCACATTTTTGGATGCCACCCCCGCACAACAAACGCTTCAATTCAAAACCCCATAGAATCGCCGCATTGTCTTCGTGTGCCGTGTTGTCTTTCAACTCCTATTCCCTTTACACAGAGTGCACCACCCGTTGGGGAATTTTGTGATTCAACATAACACAGTCTGTGGGGTTGAAATTTAATCATCAGACGCAATGGCGGCATGGACAAGAATTAACATCTATGGCTTATGCAATATGGCGGCTTTAAACGGAAAAATTTAAAATTTTCAATGTTTTTTTAAGCTGAATTGTAAAATATTAGTTTAAAGGACTTTCTTCATTTTTATACATTACTATTGGGTTGTCCAATATTTACATGGATTTCTAACCTAAGATATTCACATAAATTCAGTACAATTTTGATTTTCTGTCTCATTCATCCCCATTGAATGTAATGGTAAAAATGTTAGGTTAAAAATCCGGATAAATATGGACAAACCAATACAAGCCAGAAATAAGAAAGATGAATTCAGAAAATTTGCTTAAACGATCTATAAATTATCTACTCAGAATTTCTGTTGATTCATTTTTTTTAATTAATAAAATATCTTTTCGGATTACTTTCCGCATTTATCATAAAATAAAAACAGAATAAACTTTTCAAATTAGCATTTAATGGATATAAAATGTCTTATTATGCAATTTAATTGAATTTTCTAGACTAAAAAATTATAAAAAAAACTGAAAATTAATAAGTGAAAATGACAATTTTTTTTCAAAATGGCCGCTAGCGACGTTTAATGAATTCTTACGGGGAACGGTATTCTGTGCAATATCTAAATATTCTAGAAATAAAAATATCGCAAAAGCACTAATTCAGGCATTTTTTTAATACCCTTTTGATGGTTTTCAAAATGTCTGCCAAGCTCATCCGCCATTTTAAAATAAGGAACTGCTCATAGAACGCACCTTTATAAAAGAATCAATTGGGTATAGAAAAATTATAAATCTACAAAACAAATTGTAAATATTTACTAAATTTCGCTATACTGGAATAAGTAATGGCGGCCATTTTGAATATACAACACAAAAATTACTTTTTGTCCCTAGAAAACAAATACATTTATCGCGTGACTTTATCTCATTCAACACCAAAATTTTTAACATTAAATACCAAAAAGTCCCTAAATGGATAACTAATAAAATACAATTTCAACTAAATAAAAATTTCCTTTTTATTCTAGACCTGAAGAATGAACGATTTTTCCTCGAACACTTTGTCTTAAAACCTCCCAATGCTTTAATAAATCCGTAAGGGACTGTATAGATGTCTTTTTCACAATAATTCCACCTGAAATTGTGGAGTCAACGATTGGGTGAGTCTTCGCGTCCTGAGTCAGACAATCCCCCAAACCTCCCCCCAGAAAATTCAGCAGGGGGTATAAATACAACATAGCAGCATAAATCGGAAACCACAGCAAAAGACACCGCCGAGTGTAACTTCCTTTCTCAGTTCCACGCGGAGACCTCCAACGGAAGCACCAAATTTCGTGTCCTACAAACTTTTTAATGGTAAATATCCTTCAAAAAAAAAAAAGCAGAAAACTTTCAATTTTGTACCTCATTCCTCAATTTGCCAACCCCTTCCTCATCCCCTGTTTAAGAACCCTTTTTTGCATTTTATTTTTTTTGGTAAAAAACGATATTTTTGTGGCCAAGACTTTTATCTTTTCGTGTGCCACGACAGCACATTTGCCAGTGCTAAAAGGAATTTCCATGTGAGAACATCGAATTCTTCGCTTCGATAAAAAAAAAGAAAGAAATGAGTTGATCGTTTTGGGTGCTTCCTTTGCGCGTAAATTAAAATGTGAAAAAATTTCTTGAAAAAAGTTTTAATTTTGTGAAGATTTTTTTATGTAAAAACATGACAAACGCCAGAGGGGGTAGACCACCAATTTGGGAAGCCTCTCGAAGGCCAATGTTTGTTAAATCTGTGTGGCTGGACAATCAGGGGTATCGTCACATAATTCTGGATGGTGGAACATCGAAGAAACGCACAAATTGCCCCACTCGACGAGGTAAAAATTTTTCTGCCCCACCAAAAAAATCCTTTTCATCATAAAAAAAAATTCTTTGCACATTTTGCAGCATAATTTTATGTATTAATGAATAATACATATAAAAAAAACATCAACTCTCCCTCTTGGAGCTTCCCTTGAAAGAAAACCACAATATAAATTTTTACTTTCTTCTTTATATCGATTTAATAAAAATACAACAAAAAATGTCATCGAGATTAGGCAGTGAAGCAATTTGTGCATGAAAAACTTTAATAAGACCTGCATGGCTTTGTGAATTTTGTAACGAAGAAGTGAACCGGGAAAACCACCCCCAGAAAGACACGGAAATGTTTTGTGAAAGATCTTTGTGTTTGATTGTGCTTTTCTCTCGTGGCAGGAATTTTCACAATTTCCCTTCTAAATCTAAATTAGATTTATTTTCCTTTTATTTAATGGTGTGGTAATTAGAAAATTGTGTGAATTTAATTAAGAATTTTTAAAAAGAATAATTTTGTGTGCAAAAAATCGTTGAAAAATCTGTGCAGTTTTAATGGTTTTATAACACCTTTGAAAATAATTTAGTGAGAATTTATATGTAGAAGATTAATTAATAAGCCATTGAAAGGAAAACTGCAATTCTTTTGCTGAAATTCATTGGAGATAATTAATGATTTTAGCTGAATATTTTAGTGGAAATTTAAAATTTTGAAGAATGGTTTAATGATTTTAACCCTTTCGCGTCGATGCTTTCAGAGGATATTTTCTAATCAATACCTCTTCCTTCGCATCTTCTTTGTAGATTAAACATACAAGAAAAAAGCACAAAAATCAGCAGAATTAAGCTTCATTGATGTTACAAATAAATTAATAAAAAGGAATTATCGCTAATTAAATCATTGAAAGTGAACAACGCTATTTTCTTCTTCTTCATCATTGAGAATACTAACAACATAATTTATTGATTTTCTATTCGATTTTGGTTCTTTTTTGCGGCTTCCGTTGACTTAGCACTACAAAATCTCAACGGAAAAAAATAACAAAAAACTTATTAATTCAGTGAAAAGAATAGAATTTAGAAAGAGTAGAAGAAATCATGGAATGAATTAATCAAAAGAATATAAATTTAATAAAACAAATGAGTCTCAGTTGGCGGTTTAACCCTTTCACATTCTTTGGGTCATACACTGTAAGTCAAATTTTAGTTATCATTACTAAAACTGGCACTAACAGAACTTTTTTTTTTTTTTGCTAAAAATTTAATTGGTTTGAAAATTTTTCAATTTAGTGATATCAACTAAATTTTTGATTGGCATGGCTAAACTTTAGTAAAAGAAGAAAAAATTATTGTAGTCATTAATCCTAAAATACTAGTTGACATAACTAAAGAATTTTAGTAATTATGTGTTTACTGGAAACTTTAGTAAGAATTTGACTAAATTTTTTACTAAACTTTGTTAAAAGAGGAATAAAACTAAAAATTTTAGTTATTTTCACTAAAAAAAATTCAGAGCCAAATGAAATTTTAGTAAAGATAACATAAGATTTTAGTGATTCCAGGCAACATAACTAAAATTTTCTGTTATAACTACTAAAATTTTTAGTAAATGTTCAATTACTACAGACTTTAGTAGCAGTTTACTAAAATTTTGAATGACAGTGTACGTAGACCTAAATGTGAAACATTGTTTTCTGACTTTCTATTGAATTTAATGATTTTCGAGGTTAGAAATATGTTGAATTTACGAAAATAAAGCCAAAAACGACGTTCAGTAGAAATAATCTTTAATCTGTAGAATAAATATTGCAACAAAAACAGCGCATGTTTGAATGTTTCACGTGTACGCGAAAGGATTAACCCAAACGTAAAACATTCTTTTTTTTCGAATTCTTAATAAATTGAATTTTTTATCAAAGATAGAAATGCGTTGAGTTGACGTAAAAAATTCCAATGAAAATGTTCAGAATGAGAAATATTCTCAGAAAACATTCACAGAATAAATATTGTGATGAAAACATCGATTGTTTCAATGTTTCAATGTTTTATATGGACGCGAAAGGGTTAAAAGAAAAATATCTTTATTCAATGGGGGCGTGGCTTTTACGTTTTTCCTATTTTGCTCCAAATTATTCAAGTTTCTTTCCATCTAATCTCTGCGAAAAATGAAAAGTTTTTATGGTTTCTTCTTGAATGCTTTCTGCCAATCTGAGGTGGTGTGTAATATTTGAATAAAATTGTGAAACAAGTAACTGTGAATAGACTCCTTTTAGCGAAACAGAGAAAGAATTAAAGTCTAAAAATAACTTTTAATTAAAATTGAATTAAATACAGAGACATGATTTAAAAATTAATAAATATTCTCTAAAACGATTGTAACGGAACAATCGTTTTTTAAGCCCAAGCAATTTATTAAAAAATACTTTTCTTCTAAACCTTATATAATTTTTTAAATAAGAAAGAAAAAATCCGCTAAAAAGGCTAAATTCCTTACTTTTCTCTTTCAGAAAATATAAAGGATATCGCCGAGGATAGTCAGTTGAGTGAACAGAACCCTTTGGAACTCGTGGGATCATCGGACATTCTAACAATCAGTCAACCCATTAAGGAAACAAATCTCGCCCGTGGGCAGCACAAGCTGTGCAAGAAGCTCTTCAAGAGTCGCTACAGCGTTGAAGTTCTACGGAAGCACCTCGCTGGGAACGTTCGTGGTGCCCAACAGGACTTAGGTGGTCGACAAGGTGGTGGAAAGGGGGGCGAAGACATTGGTACAAGTGGTGGAAATTTGCGCGATAGTGAAGTAATCCTCATAAGTGAGCAGAGTAAGAATCAACTCACTGAGCGCGTGCTGCAGTGGTTGGACCTAGCTGGGAAGACAACCCTCGTACGGCCCGAAAGTGAGGTCCCCAAGGGAACAGCTGCAGCCACAGTAGCCCCCAGGAGAATCTACACGGCTGAAGTGAATCGCAAAGGGCAGGGATTGCCGTGCCTTAAACGCACCGAATCCGTTCATCATCTCTCAATCACACTAAACGAGGAGGATTCCGGTGAAGCATCCCGATCGGACGCATCTGTGACGCCACGAATAAAATTTGGCGATTTCTTCCCCGTAACGTATCGCTGCTCCCGGAAATTCCTCTCACACAGCTCCTACCGTAGTCGCTTGCACTCCCCACCAACGTACATGAATACCCCAATTGGGAGTCAAGGAGCCACCACCCCAATGGCAAAGACGAAGGCATCCGCAATGGGGAATAGCGCGAAAAAGACGATACCGGAACACGCGAGGGATAAAAATAGAAAACAATTCCCCAGTACGGTGACATCGTCGTCAACGGGCGGGAAATTAGGGAAGAGTGATAGTATTGAAAATCAATATCGCGGCATTATTCATCGGCAACTCCTGGAGACGTCGTGCAATACACAAATTGCCAAGAGGCAACTACACATCTTTATGCCGAATCTCCCCAATAAATCCACAAAAGGGGATTGCGACAGTTGCCTCAGTACCGTCGTCAGTAGTGATTTATCCAAGAAATCCCATCACAGTTAAATCAATTATTTTCCTTAAAAATTGACTCTGCACTCACCTGGTATGAGAGATTCGTAACATCTCGTGCCTGGAAGCGAGAACGCAACGGTGGATCCAGCGGTGCTCCACGATACTTTGGTACCGGAAGCCCCAGAGCAATTACACGAAAATCCTCAGATACCCTCACAAGACCCCAACGGGTTAGCTCTTCAGCCCCATATTGCTCAAGAAGTTTGTCGTACCTTAAAAAAATCATTAAAAAAAATAAAATCTTTAGATTCTTCCATCAAAATTAATTTTTTCTAGCTAATAATAATTCTTTTAAATGAATTTTCATTGTAAAGTTAAAAAAAAAATGAAAAAAAAGCTTTTAATTTAAAATAAAAATCTTCAATAAAAAAATATTTCATTGTGTTAAAGGTCATATTTAGGCCATCCTCCCCTATGCAAGGAACCAACAAGATGTACTGGTAAGCTGACCAAGCTTACGAGAGCTATGCTTCTTTCAGTGTTGTGAGAGCAAACTAGAACGCGAACTAATTTAAATACGCGCAGTCAGGAAAAGTAGAAAAGTCGAAAATTTTGTTAATGATTAGCGCCTCTCGCGGTCATTTCTCAAAGTTGCAATGTTCTAGACATTTGTAGGGTTTCACGAAACCTTTCATTTGCGCTTGAGTTGATCAACATCGGACTTGTAGATCCCGAGATATTACATGTCAAAATTGGAACTCAATATTTTCAAAATGGCGACATAAAATTTTTTAATGTTTTTTTATAAAAATATGTTATATAGTAGGCTATAATATATTTAAAAAAAATGAAGCAAATCGATAATGGCGTTTTCGAGATATTCATCGAAAACTCATCGAAAATTTTGTTTTTGATTTTTGGCCCCCTAGCAGTCACTTTTGAAACTTCGGATGTTCTAGAGAGTTTTAGGGTTTGTTGAGAGCTTTCATTTGACCCACGGTTGATCAAAATCGGTCAAGCCGTTTTCGAGTTATGGCCGATTTTCGATGAAAAATTGTGGCGGCCATATTGACTAAACGGCTTGACCGATTTTCGAAAATGAGGTATAGTTGGAAAGGTCTTGATGGCCCCTACAACATATTAAAATTTCAGATTTTTAGCTATTACAGGGACTGAGATATAACAAAAACAAAATTTTGAGGTTATTCAAAATGGCGGAAAAGTTTTTTGGTGCATTTGAGTTTGAGCCCGATCTGATGATTTTGTATTTCAGAGTGTACACAAAAGCTGTGTCTGAAAGAAACAACTTAAAGACTGAGAAAAATATTTAATGTAAAAAAATATATTTCAATGTATTGAAGGTCATATTTAGGCTATCGTCCCCTATGCAAGGAACCAACAAGAAGAAAGATAAAACGTCAAAGAGCAAAGAAGCGCGTTTTTTGGTTCTTTTTGCAGAGATTTTCATGGAAATTTCGGTGAAATAAAAGGAAATCATAAAAATCATTTAATTAGGATCAAATGGAAGTAACTCAGGAACATATTCGGCACTGTATGCTCTTTTACTACCGACGGGGCACCTCCGTTGAGGAGGCTACCAAGACAATTTGTGATGTTTACGGGAAAGCAACAGTGGATGAGGAGACGTGCAAGAAATGGTACGAAAGATTCGAATCAGGAGATTTTGAAGTTGATGAAGATGAGTCCAGGAAGGGCAAAAGAAATTAAGAAATAAAAATAAGAAAAGAAAGTTGTTTTCTTCACCTTTCTGCTGGGATGAGGAGTCTTCCATCTTCGAGGTTCATTTCCCTATTCTCGAGAAGATTATTCAACACTGGCAGGACATTCCGTTCAGCCTTCTCTACACCCTCAATTACGAGGACTCTCCCATTGATTGCCGCCCGTACGGCTGATTGATCGTGATACCTTGCCGTTCCTGCCTCGATTTCTCTCCTCTGCTTCAGATCACTCTCAGTCGTGTCACGCGATAGGGACACATACTCCAATTCCCGCTGAGTCAACTCAATAAATTGCATAGCAACATTCCTCCTCAGTGGCCCAGGACGCCCAAGAAGGAAGATATCCTGCCCCAAATTGTCCTTTTGCAGCATCCAACGGAGATGATGAAGAACAGTCTGGGACACATCGAGATTCCCCTCAGCATCTAGCCGTAGGTACTGCCGTGGGATATATTCGGGATTCGGGGATGCCTTAATGTCCTTTGTGACCCCATCAATTGTGACTCGATCAATCCCTGAAAGTCCTCGAATGTGATTTTTATTTGTTGTCCCACTCAGAATTCTCTTGAGGACATCAATGCGTCGCAATGTTGCCGCATTCCCCGCGTACATTCTCACTGGAAAACACTCAAATATTCCGGGGAAATTCACGCTAAACTAGAGAAAAAAGGGGCACAAAAAATCACTGATTTCCTCTTCGTGAAAACTCAACTGATTACATGAGCGGGATTTTTTGAGGTTATGTACACGTGAAGTTCGGCCAAAAGATCGCAAAGTCAGCAAACTTCACACCATCAGCTGGTAAAAATTTTCCTGCGAGTGACTATTTTGCGTGATAATTTTGTGAAAATTCCGTGAAAATGCTGGCTCTTCGCAGTGCTCTGTCCAGATTGGCTGCCCGTAGAAGTAAGTCTCATCTTTTATCCTGATTTCCCGTGATTTCTTTGAGTTTTGCAAGGTTTTTCAAGCGATAAATCCCCCGAGATTATGTAACTCCCGGAAAAGCAGGAAAACCTCCCTGAAAAATGAGATTGAGGCTAATTACTTTGTGGAAAATCTTATTAATTTATCAAATTTAATGAAATTTCACGAAAATTAATAAAATTGTGAAAGAAAGAGGAGAGAAATCCAAAGAATTCGGATTAGTGGGATTAGCGAAAGATTCCTAACCTAACTTTTGTGTGTTTTGCAGTGGGAGCTGGAGCTCGTTGCTACCATGGAAAGAATCCCCATACGCAGAGTACAATGAATGACCTGCCCACACCCCAGGGAGACTTCTTCGAGTTGCACGCCAAGCGTCAAGCAAAGTACAATCGTGCTCTCATCATTGGTGTTGCAACATTCGTGGGAACGCTCGTTGTTACCAAGGAGAGTGGGCTGCTGGAGCTGAACTTCAGCCCCCCGGACACCTATGAATAGATTAATTTAGAACACCCGCCCCTCACAGAGAATGTCTAGTTGAGAGTATTTGAAAATAAATTCTGGTAAGAAGCCCAGATTGTATTTTTATTTGCTGTCTCTGTCCGGGAAGCTTAAGATCTATGCCTCGCGGGCGCCAGATTTTCTAGTGAGACCGTGCAATCTCAGAGAAGAATTCCAGAATGTCATCAATGGAGAAATCCAGGGTGATCATTGCACCAGCATAGCATCGTTGGATGCGCTCCTCCAGGAAGTTATACTGCGCAATAAATTCCTCCTGCATGGCCCTCCAGACAACTTGCAGGAGATTCTCCTCCTCACACAGGTGCTTCTCAACTTTCTTGTACAAACTCTCAAGACCCTTCTTCACTTCACGCGCCGGATACTGCGAAATAACCTTCCGGAGCTCCTGTTTTGAGTAGGCCATTTGGTAGCTGATCTCCGTCTCCTTCACACCCTGTTGCACCTTCATCTGGACCCCCTCAAAGAAGAGATTAAGCTTCTCAAGTGGGCGCCCGAAGTATTTTGTCACATACGCATCCAGGGCTTCCTTGTAGCGCACCTTTGCCTCCTTCTTCTGCCCATCAAGGGCTGCCACCTTCAATTGTGCCAGCAGGGAGTGCATATGATGGTAGTTCTCCATGTTAACCACCTGTCGCGGGGTCTTGGAGTGCTCCTGTGCATGATTTGGGATGCACTCGAAGATTGTAGCCACGAGCTGAGTGTACCACTTGTCGAGATCAGCACGTCTTTCGGACTTTTTGAAGATTCTCTCAGCACTCACGGCGAATTCCTCAAAGTTCTCCACATAGGGGAGGAGGCCACATTTGGACCTCTTGGGGACTTTAGCCTCACGCACGGATTGCAGCTGAATCTGCATGAATTTATCAAAATTCCGCTTAACGTGAACCAGGGCAGAGGCAAAGGTCATGCTGAGGAAGGAATGGGCATCCTGAGCTGACATTACGTGCTGTGAGAGTCTCACAAGGACGTACATTGAGTAGCTGGAATAGAGAAAATAAAAAGTCAATCATAACGCGTCCAGTTATTAGAGTTGGTATACCACAACGGGGATGGGTCAGTCTATGCGTTGTAAATTAATTTGTGAGCAGTAATTAGTAGGCAAAGTTGATTTTTTCTCTGAAATTCATCAATTTGAAATATAAAAATGCTCATATCTCAAGTTCTATTAGATCTACAGAAATTCCGTGACTAGTTATGGAAAGCTATTGAAATAACTAATCTGACATACATTTCGAAACATTTCAAGTTCACCTCTAGAACACAAAATGGCGGCTTTTTGTTTTAACAAAACAGTTTTTTGCACTTTTTGTCCTCAATGAATGGTTCTAGAGGTTTATGATGTTCTAAAAAGTTGTAGAGAATTGCAAAACCTTTAATTTGATACCAAATTGGGCAAAATCGTACAAGTATTTGAAGAGATATGACTCTTATAACTTTTCCAATGGCTGAAAGATATTGAGTCAGGCTACAACATATCAAAATTCAAAGGAAATCTATAACAGATGTTCGGAGATATTGCCCCTTAAAGATAGGCAATTTTTATTTTTGATTTTAGCGCCTCTTGCGGTCATTTTTGGAACTTGAAATGTTATAGACAGCTGTAGAACTTCTTAAAACCTTTTATTTGAGCTTGAGTTGGTCAAAATCGGTCTATCCGTTCTAAAGTTATATCGGAAAAACACTTTTTACTTTACGCCGCCATATTTTCTAAACGGCTTGACCGATTGTCAAGTATGAGTTATCTATGAAAACGTCTCACTGAGCCCTACAACATACTAAAATTTCAGACCTCTAGTTATAAGGGAACTGGTTGACAGTAGTTCAAAATGGCGGAAGGCGGCCATCTTGGATTTTAAAAGTATCAAAAAATAAATTTTTTTTCACACATTTCTATAGAAAACTTCAAACCGGAAGTCTCTATCTGTCACCGTTCTCGAGCTATAAGGCAAAGTTTGGGCGACCGGCAGGACGGCCGGCCGGATCAAAAATTTTCCACCACCATTTTCGTAATGTGGGATGTCTAAAACATGCTCATACCAAGTTTGAGCCCAATCTGAGGTGGTCGATTTTCCCGACGATTAGGGGTAACTGGGGTAAAATGGTGAATCGGGAAAAAAATTAAATTCAATATCTCATGAAATACTTTGTCCTATTCATTCGTATTCAGTTAACAGGTGCTTCTTACACCTCTTAATAATCCCAGAAAGCTTTAGTTATGTAGAACGAATACTTTGGATTTTATTGAGGAAAATAATTTTCCGATGTCTAAAGTTACTTTTACCACCTTACCATATTTCAATTCTTACCATCTTATTCTGTTTAATATATTATGAAAATGCATTTTTTCAATAAAGCAATTATTGCTGAACACAAACCTATTTTGATTTTTCCCACAAATTTTCCGAGTTTTCTATTATGAAGTTTTCACTAAAAGGTAGCACTTGGGGCAAGACGGTGAATACTTTTTGGGGTAAAATGGTGAAAAATTTACCTCCTTCCACTCATATAGTGTTTTCTCTCTCTAGACTATTTTACTATCGACGCGTACTGAATAAATCGCCCAACATTTTCGCCCTTCAAAATCAATGTTTTTATTCCATTCCATTCTTCACAGATAATATATATTAGGGAGATTAGGTAATATAAATAATTAATTAACTCGAAATAATGTTTTTTTCCTAATTTTTCTTAAAAAATTTCTCCTTGTTAAATAAATTATCATATTGATTTTGCTACCAAAGTAGCTACGAGTATTGAATTCCTTGTCAGCTGATTTTCTGTTGCACACAGATCTGACGGGAAGTTGTAGAAAACAAACAAATGGAGGTGCTTTTCCACAAAATTTGTGTTTTATCAATTTTATAGAACTAAAAAGTGAATAATCATTACGATCGAAGTGAAATCTCTCAATCGAAACAGGTAAGTTTATCCCAAAGCAATTCAGTAACCTCTCAGACATGGATTTTCAAAGAAAAACGCACTTGAAAATCATTCACCATTTTACCCCAGGATTTTTGGAACAGGCAAATTTGGAAGGGTTTGGAAAATGGCCTGAAAAAGCATTTTCCCATTGAGATAGAGAAAAATTGTCTGAGACAAAGTTGTAGCCCGGAAAATTTCCTATAAGATAGTTGTCATGGGAAATCTCAAATATTTCCACGGAACTCTGGAAAAATTGTCTCCCAAAAATTCACCGAATTACCCCAGGTTCCCCTACAATACTTGGTATGTCACGATTGTGGTATACCAACTAATTTATTAATTAAAAACATTTTCTTTGATCTTTTGCCAATTTTTGAAGGATTTCAAGGAGGAAGGATACTCACAAGCTATCAACCTTCTCGAAGCTCTGAATGAAGCTGTTCAGCTCCGGTTCGAGGCATCCAAATAGCTCTGTCATCATCTTCCGGACTTCCTCGTTGATTTGCCGATCAATCTTCTTCTGTGGCGGCGATACAATCACCGCTGTATCCCTTTCATCGCGTTCCCCAGCAGCCACAGCTTCCAGGGTGGTCTGCGTGTTGCGCGTTGTGGGACTCAGGACGTCCATTTGGAAGAAGGAGATGCAAAACATCTGCTCACTCAGTGCAACAGGTTCCAAATCTCCCAGAACTTTCTCGAGAATCCCATCGAGTTTCTGCCTTTCTGCCCCCTCAATCCCTGGTGCCCAGAGATCACGATTAATCCCTATAATCCCATAGGGTTGGAGGAGTTGCTTCCCACGTGTGGCACTCGTGGATGCAGCAACATCCTCCCGCATAACTTGCTGACGTGCCTGATCGAAGAAGTGCTTAATCTCGCGTTCGTACACCTTATTGAGGGAGCTCGTGTACACCTTAGCCAGCTGATCGTATGCCTTCCTGTCCATTGCCTTGAGCCAGTGCATCAGCTCCGCAAACGCAGCGAGTTCTCTGTGAACGGAAGTATGTTTGGGTAGGTGCGGATCACTTCCTTGTCCCTCTCCGGGATCATTCCCAAGGTGGATGAACATATTGTTGAGATGTCGACTGATTGTCTGGGAAAACTTTGCCTTCCACTTCTCAAAGCGCTTCCGTTGATCCTGAACAGCTGTCAGGCGTAGCAGTGCGGGATCAATGTCACTATTCATGGCTGTCTGGAGAGCCTTCCCGGCGGCAATAGCAGCCGCCAAGCCAGCTGGGGAAGTGAGATCTGTATCAGTGAGTGCCAGTTGATGCCCATGTGCCAGATCCAGCTGTGACACAATCCTCTCCAGCTCTCCCATTAGCTTGATATTGTTGGTATTTGCCACCTCAATCATGGTATTCTTCTCACCCATCTTCTCCATTGTATCCCGGATGTGACAGAGAATCTCATCATACACATCCAAGCGCTCCTCAACACGTTCTGCTTCCGCAATTGCCGTCTCAATTTGTTCCATGAGAGCATTCACCTGCTTCTCCGACGCCAAGACACTCTGGACATTTGCCCCATCGAGCTCCTGCAGATTCCTTCCCAATTGCTCCATAAATTGCTCAGCATCACTTATGGCGAAATCACATTCCCCCATAAGGCGATTCAGGTGCAGCTCCTCCTTCTCCGTGAGTGCATGGAAGTCCTCATAGGCTTCGGGATCTTCCCCATTATCCTCCTCCGTGCCAACATCACACTTCTCACTGACACTCCTCTCGGGGGAAGCTTCCGTGAGCCAGGCTTTTGGAATGTTGCGAAAGGCAGCCTTATCCCCGGCTACGTGCTTCTGGATTTGCTTCCACAGCACCGTGAGGAAGTTCTGACGCTCATGGAGATTCACAGCGAACCACTTGTATTGCTTCTCGAGTGTCAAATCAAGCTCATGCGTCTCCGGGGAGTCGTGCTTCCCATCAACCACCTTCACCTCATCCAGTGTCCAGGTGCGCTTCTTCTTGTACACACCCTTGTCGTATTGCTTCACCTGTGCCAGGGAGACCTGTGGCAGGCGATTACGTGTGGCTGAGACAATGGTTAGGTAGGAATTTTTCTTTTTCTTGTACAATTCTGTCACATTGCACACAGACAGGATGCGCTCATCTGCCTCGAAAACTTCCTTCTGCAGCATATACTTGATTCCTGCCATTGCGGAATTTGCACTGAACTTGCTGAGAGAGAACTAAGGTACCCCTCTGGGGCTATTCCTGTACACAACCCACCGTTTTCCGGGGGTTTTCTTGCTTCTCGTTCTCTTTGCTTGCGCGTTTGTTGTTAAACGTCAATGACGTCACCAGAAAACTCCCACAAATTCTTTCTTCTTGAATAAAAAAAAACTTTTTTTTAATAAATTATTTATTTATTTTATTATAAAAATAATTAATTTTGAGGAATCATCCGGAACTTGTTCAGTAAACAGGCCCATCATCGAGATTATCATCTTCCTCATTGAATGCCTCCCCGTTGTCGAAGTAACTATTCCCGTAGTCATTCTCATCGTCCATTTCTTCGTCGTAATCTTCAGCATCACCCTCCTCCTCATCGGCATTCTCATTATCACTCTCCGGTTCTTGCTTAATTTTCGTCTTTTCCGTCACTTGTTCCATTTTCTCCAGCTTATTCAACTTCTCAACAATATCCACGGCTTTTGCCTTCTTTGGGGCACCCAGAGATGTCCCCGTGAGTGCTTCACGCTTCAGCTTCTTCCCACTTGGTCGCAATTCCGGGGGCATTGTGTCCCAGAGGAATTCTCCCTTCTGTCGTGTCTTTGAGGGATTTTCCAGAGCATCCTGCAAAGAAAATATTTTCAGGATAATTTGGTGATTCTTTAAGGAATTCTGAGGTAACTTCCGGTGACTCACAATGTAGGCATCAGAGTATCTCTGAACTTTCTGCTCCGGGGTTTTTATTTTGGTGAAATACGGTGAATCCCTGAGGTAACCAATAAAATCCTCCTTCCACAGAACCTTGTACTGCCTCTCTGAAGAGTTCTGATTGAAAGAAAAATTCATTATTTGTTTAAAAGGGGAAGGAAAAGTTTAGAAAATTTTCCAGGGAGGCTTACATCCAAGGCTACGGGCTTAGTTGGTAGCATTGGGAAGATTGGAGGTGGCACCAGGGTTCGATCAATTGTCTGTAGATCCTTCCCTATGCATCCTAGAGTTTGAAGCTGCTCATGGGTGAAGGAGGAAGTTCCTCGTCCTCTGCCCCGGCCCCCCATTTCCAATTAAAATAAATATTTTACAGGAAAAACTTGGAAAAACTCGTGGAGAAGAAAAAACAAAACAAACAGACATAACCTCAAAGACAATCCGGGAAAAACAGAAAACATAACCTCAAAGATAAAGAATCGAACATAACCTCAAAAAAAACCGAAGCCTCCAAAACAAAGCAAGCGAAGAAATTATGCTTCATTCAATCGTGTCGAAAAAAAAATATTTTTGTGTTCTTTATGCCGGATTTTTGGACTAAAAATGAATTAAACTAATAAAAAAAATGGTTCACTACTTTGAATTGTTGGCTGTGCGCAATAATGCGCGATTTGCAATGTGCTGGCTGGCAGCAACAAATTATTCAGCCTTCCAAAACCATGTCAAGAAAGGACATCTTCAGACAATCCGGGTGTCCAATATGTGGTGAGAAATCCCTTTTTCCTTCATTCTTCCGGAAGATCTTCAAGATTATTTTCTTTGCAGTGATGAAATCCTCAAGATGCTCAACTCAGAATCCCAGGAACCGCGTGAAAGGATCTCCCTGCCCCTGGCGGCTAAACTTTCGTATGGAATTGTGAAAATTCACGCCAAGATAGCGGATGAACTTCTGGGTATGAGCTTCTTTATGCTTAATGTGTTCTAGTTTATAAATCAAGCATAAATATTCAATTGCAGAGGAAGTTTTGGCTGCCCTGAAGGTTCAATCATTTGTATTGAAGAGTTTGAATTTTTCTGAGGATACGGATGAAGTCCAGAAGCCAGTGAAAGGCGCTAAGAAGAGACAACTACAGATTGCTGCTTCCAAGGCACGTTCCAAGCGTCCAAAGTTGGGGAATTCAGGAAATGCTGGAAATGCTCTTCAGCTAATTGAAGATCTGGATGATGTTCCTCTTGAGGACACTCTGAACATTCCCGAATCCTCACATACGGTTTCAAATGAACTCATCTCTCTGCGGGAGGTTCCTTCACTTCCTACACTGAATCAGCTACAACCTCTAGATCCTTTCGATGACTTTCTCGAGGAAGCAGACGCGGATGAAGATATTAGCCGTGTGCTGGACTACTTTGGAAGTATGAATGTATCGAGTGTTGATACTCCTCTCGGGTCATCATCTTCCACCATGATTAGTCTTCCGGGACCATCTAGGAGGAAGTTTGCAACGTCAACTCCACTCTCAATGTTCAAGAACTTTTGTGGATCAATGAGCAAGCAGGGAATTTCTTCAATTACCGCCATGAACATTACGATGATTTCTGCCAATTGCAATCGGATGCAGGATATTTTTGAAGGACCAGCAAGTCAGGAATTTCATGGATTTCCGGAAACTTCAAATGCTCTGCCGGATGCTGCTCCCCCTGGGGAAATAGAAGTGAAACCAGAGCCGGGTGATGTGGATGAAATTCCTCCTCAATTGCCGGAAGTTCCTCTGGAGCTAGAGGGTGTGCAGGGAATCCCGGGAGAAGATCTAAATCCTCCGGAAGTGCCAGAAGTGAATGATCGAGAGCTACAAGAAAACGTCCAAGAGCCACAAGAAAATCTTCCAAATCCAGCAATCAATGATGAATTTATTGCTCCTCCAGTTGTAGCAGAAGTAGAAGAACTCACAGAGACTCCTCCGGAAGTTAAAAATGAGCCCCAAAAATTCAGAGGAGGAAAGAAGCGCAAAATTCAGCAGGTAGATGACGTTAAGATGATTCCCGGAGCTAAGTTGGCAAAACAAGTGGAATCTTCTGGAAAAGCTGTGAATTTCCATCGAGCCAGAGACATGGCCTTCCGCCAAAGTCAATTTGATAAGGATTTCATCTCACGGCCATTGCGCAAGAGGGTGGCAGAACCGCTGATGGATCTCTTTGGGAGGAACTGCAAAATTCGTCGTGTAACCTCGGATGAAACAATGGACATCCTGGGGGAGATTCTAATGGGATCTACTTTGAATAATAATCGCCCCAGTGAGGATGTCATGCTGCCCATTATGGAGGATTTTAATAACTTTGGCAATAAACGCAGGACAAGGAAGCACCAGGGAGGGAATATTCAGCAGGATATTCCTCTTCTGCTGGAAGAAGCCCCACCGCCGGTGATTCAGGCGCATCAGGAAGTTCCTGGGAATTTCTTTGAAATTCCACAGGAGCCTCGAAACGTATTTCAGGATGATTTCACAGAGGAAGGAGTTCTGACAAAACTCCAGAATCTCTGGAGCCGCGGCAAGAATCCCATCACAATGAACACCCTCCTGGGTGATGCAAATGGAAAGAAGGAGGCAGCAAAAGCTTTCATGTCCATCATGGAGTTGGTCAAACAGAGGAAGATTAAATTGCATCGTAACGATGCCAATCTGGAGATCATCCACATTGCTCCATTTGCAGCTTAATGAAGAAATTTTTCTTCTTTTCTATTTATTTGTCTTTGAATTCCTTAATCGAATTATTTTTTTATTAATCTATTTTCCAGTGAAATCTACAAAAAAATATATTTAATATATATTTTGTCCAAAATCCATTTGAAACAATTGTGAAATTTCAACGAAATATTTGTAAAATTACAATAAAAAGAAGAAATTGTACAGAAAAAATCATAACGCGTCCAGTTATAAGAGTTGGTGTCCCACAATGTGTAGAAGTTTGCTTATGCGTTGTAATGCGATTTTTGAGCAGAATTAGTACATAGTAGTGCGGCGGATCTGACTTTTTACCTCGAAATAATGAAACTAGGATACATGTAGGCCCAATTTTTTCAGGATCGGCTCAGAATTTGATCCTGATCAATTTCCCGTTGAAATTGGGGTCATACAGGTTGAGGAATTTGAGAAAAGTCTCAGGTTGATTTTCCCGTATGTTTTACCAGGAATTTAAATAAAATTCTACAAGTGGCGCCACGGGTGGCACCAAAAATAAACTCAGATTGACAAATTTATGACTTTTTTTTAACACCGGAGGACTTTACTGGTACTTGCTACCAATTTGAACTTTAAAATCGTCACAGAATAAAATCTATTGGACTTATCTCGATGAATTTAGCATCTATGTGTAGGGAATTTAAATTACTTTAAGATAGCAGAAAGAAAATCTCGAGAAAAGTCTTTTCTTTGGTAGATAATTGAGGTCAAAGTCAGAATCCAACGCGGAGGATCAAATTGGTAATAACTACCAGTCAAAATCCCATACATTTTAGCCATGGTTTTGAGGTTATGTTTCCCCATATCTCCCAAATAAAGTATTCTTGTTCACTTTTCCTCAGTCAAAAATAATTAATGTGGACTTATCTTATTGCCGGAAATGACTAAAAAGTTACTTGAAGAATCAAAGTTTGTGATGATTTAGGCGTAATAATAAATTAAGCAAAATTGCAGCTAAAAAAGTCGTTTGAATTGGCAATTTTGCATCGATTCTACGCAATTTTTTTTCAGTGACAATTTTCTCAATTAAATATGAAGTAATTAGGTGTAGAAATGCTTGAAGGTGATTAAGAATTAGTGAAACTTTCGATCGTTGTTTAATTAACTGATTATTAATTAATTATTGAGCATATTTTATCAGCTGGTAGTTATTACCAATTTGATCCTCCGCGTTGTGACAAATGTTGGGTCTTCCAAGTGTTAAAGAAATATGCGTAATAAAGGCATAAAATTAGTCCTGTACGATGTGAAAAACAGTACATTTTGTATGTCCAAAAAGGTGAAAAACATCAATTTTTCCAAGTGAGTTTTCCGCATGAAAAACACTTCAGAATGCAATGCGATTAACTTACAACCCTTACAACGAGTCTAGAACGCATACAGAACCTGAGGAAATCATATTTGGCCAGGGAACACCCTCCAATTTTCCGGAACAGAGCTTTAAAATTTTCCCGCCAAATTGCATAGGGTCGTAGATCATATAGAATTTTTGTTTTTGATCTTAGCGCCTCTTGCGGATGTTTTTTGAACTTGAAATGTTCTATACAGTTGTAGGGATTCTTGAAACCTTTCATTTGAGTTTACTTACTTACTTAACCGGCACTACAGCTGGTCTCCAGCCTTGGCCTGATCGAGGATCCTCCTCCATCTGTCCCTATCCCGCGCCACTGTCCGCCAGTTCGACACCCCTATTGACTTGGCGTCCTGGTCCACGCCGTCGATCCATCTGAGGCTGGGCCTTCCTCGTCGCCTCGTGCCATAGACTCTACCCCAGAGGACTTTCCGGGCTGGGTCGTCTTCATCCATACGTGCTAGATGACCAGCCCACCGCAGTCTATTAAGGTGTATTTGCTTGACGACATTTACCTCTCGGTAGCGCTCGTACACCTCATGGTTGTATAGACTGCGGAATTGTCCTCCCTCACATACTGGGCCAAAGATCCTTCGCAGGATCCTTCTTTCGAATACGGACAGGAGTTCGCATTCACTTTTGCTAAGTGGCCAGGTCTCGGATGAGTATGTGAGTACTGGCAAGATCATGACCTTGTACAGCAGGAGCTTTGTCTTGATGGACAGGTGTTTGGATCTGAAGAGTCTTGATAGACTGAAGTAGGCCTTGTTTGCTTTTAACAGCCGCGCGCGGACTTCGGTGGTGGTGTTGTTGTCGGCTGTTATTGTGGACCCAAGGTAGACGAAGGATTCTACGACCTCAAATTTTCATTTTTTTCATTTCATTCATTTATTTTATATCATCTCAAGAGAGAGTTTCCGACTTCTACTTGACCAATGTTCTCCGTAGATGAAGTTGGAGTCGTAGTTGGCGTTTTTGCTGACGATGCCACCATATATTTTCATTTGAGTTTGAGTTGGTCAAAATCGGTCAAGCCGTTCTCGAGTTATATAAAAAAAAACACTTTTTGCTTTAGGCCGCCATATTTGCTAAACCGCTTGACCGATTTTCAAGTATGAATGTTGATGAAAACGTCTCACTGAGCTCTACAACATACTAAAATTTCACACCTCTAGCTATAAGGGAAGTTGTTGGCGGTAGTTCAAAATGGCGGATGGCGGCCATATTGAATTTTGAAGATGCGAAAAATGAAATTTTACACCCACATTTCTATAGAAACTTCAAACCCGAAGTATCTATCTGTTACCATTCTCGAGGTATAAGGCAAAGGATGGGCGACCGGCTTAGTGTTCGCCACGAAGTGGAACACCAACTAATAAATTCCGGAAATAATAAAATAAACATTTTTCCACAAAATCAAAATCATTTAATTTGCATTAAATTCCATACAATTCATTGCGTAAATTCTAAACATAAATTGACAAAAAAATCAATCAGCAAATATTAAAAATAAAAGGAAAGAGTTTCGCAACATTCAATGCGCCTAAAGTAATTAATTTTTAATTTAAAAAATATTGAAATTAATAAGGCACAATGATGCAAAATGATATGGTTATATTCTTGAAAAGAAAAAAAATTACATTTTTTTCGTGTTAATACTCTTAAAAACTAAAAAAAAAAAATATGGAAAAGAAAATCAAACAATCCCAAAAATTAAAAACTAAATACATGAGCTTGGGTTAACTTCCAGCAAACTTCTGCCTAAATGATTGTTAAATTTAATTGTAAATCATTAATTATACGTTTGTTTTGCAATGTAAAAAAAGAACAAAACAACATAGACTAAAAATAAAAATATAAATGAATTAATAAAGAGGTTCATTTTTTTTTCTAATTAAAAAAAAATCTTTTAGTGAACAACTCCTCTTCGTAATTGGTTCTTATTCTCAGTCTTTCGATTTTTCTCAATTTCTTATTAAATTTTTATTAATTAATCCTTTCTAATTAAGGTTCCAGCATCATGAAGAAATTTCAATTTTTCTTTTATTTTTTTTCTTTTGGGCGAGGAAAATACTTGATTTTATAATTCTTTTCTTTCACTTCAAAGGCATATCAATGATTAAGCTTCATAAATTATTCATTGCAAGCTTCACATTTTCCGCACTGACCCCCTTGAGGGCAACAATGATCCCATTGAGATTGTCATCACTGTACTCGCGCCCCTTGAGGCTCGATACAACGGGGATTCCTTCACCGCCGCCGTGCCCCAGGATGAGCTTAATGTCCGTCATGATGCCCCCCTCGACGTCCACGTGCAACTTCATGCTGTGAATCTTCTCCTTGGACTTCAGTTCAATCATCTTCTCCACGTGGAACTTAGGGGTGCGCCCATAGCGCCAATCCCATGCCTCAAAATTATCCTTGAGCGCCGTTATGCCCGGAAACCACTTCTCAGTTGGATTAATGAGCTGAAAGCCACGTTGCTTCATCACCAGTTCCCTTCCACCGTCAATGAGCTCCGTGGCATTTGTGCGTAAGAATTCGTACCTAATCAAATCAAGAATTAATAAAAAGTACATAATTAGGGGAGAATTTTTAAGAATTTAGGGGAGCGTGGGGTTGAATGTATCTCTTTTTGTAAAAAGAATAATTAATGGAGCAAAATTGTCACGTCAAAACATTTTTTTTTAATTGAAAACTTGGAGTCGATTCTGTTAAAAACCCTTTCTATTCTTACAATTCGTTAGTTACAAGATGTTCTTAAAATATTAAGCTTTCTTAAGATTTTCTTAAAATGTTAAGATATTCTAAATTTTTTAAAATCTTTCTGATTCTTTTCTATTTGCTTTTTATGGAGCGATAATAGAACGAAAAGAAACGATTTTTGACAAAATCAATCTCCACTTATTTGGATTTTGAAAAGAAACGTTAAAAAATGGCGGGTAAACTCAGTTAGATAGCTTGGTTAGGCGCCATCTTAGAAATTTAATCGTTATAAAATTATATTGATATCTCCTTTTCTACAATGAATAGAAGGCTAGAATTTAGACAGTTTAAGATGCTATCAAAACTATCCAAAATTAACCGAATGAAAGCCAAAGTTTCAGCTTGATTCTCCAGAAAAGGCTGCCACATTATTTTCAAAGGCTTTCAAATAAATTTAGGAGCTTTAGAAGCCATTTTTGCTTTAAAACTTCAAAGAATTCCATCATGAAAATATTTTACAGGCAAATTTCTTGCATAAAACAGAAACTTTATTGAGACTCTCTTGATATGAATAAAGCCATCAAGTAGCGATAAGCGCCTAAAAATACTTTGAGTTTGCTATTTCGGTATTCTACATACACAACACGTTGTCTTCATAAATCTTGCAATAAAGAAACATTTTTTTTTTAATTTCCTCAAGATTTTTCTGGGAAACTTCTATAAAGTTCCTTCGTCACACAGGGAAAATAAGGTCTAATGGAGATTGAAAGTTAATTTGTGAATTAAAAAAAATTTATTCATTTTTAGATTTTAATTTTCATAAACTTTTTAATGAAATAAAAAGCAAGATTAATTACACTGTATAAAGAAGATTGAAAGTATTAAAGAATAGAAGAGCTTAATAGACATTTAATTAAATGTTTCCCATAAAAGCGAAGATTTTACTAAATAAAATACATAAACTATTGTAATTCATTTCTTGCTTCTTCTAGTGCGAGAAGCATATGCATGCAAGTCTTCCACAGGATAGGAGGAATTATTATCGCATGGCAATTAAGAAAAATGGAGGAAGCCTATGTACATCCAAAATATTTCTGAATTAAAATAGAGTTGTTTTCAATTGAACTTTTCATTCGATTTGCTCATGAAGCAAATGCATCATTAGTTTAATTGATTGATGCATCTGACTAACGAAACTCATGAATATAAATATTGAAAAAAAACAATGTAAGAAGTATTCGAAGAGGGAGGAGATAGGAAGTTGAGACGACATTAAAAAAATTTCTTACAAGGTTTATGAAAAAAATCAAATATCGATGCATGATGCATATGTTTTTTTACGTACAGTTAGAGAGAAAGTGAGGAATAGGCCATTGATTTTCCAAATATATTTTATATAAACTTTCACAATTAAAAGAATTTTAAAATTTCCATGAAAACCGCGACAACAATGGAGGTGCAGCTTATGCTTTTTCTCAGTTTACTCAGCTATTCTTTATGGAAAAATAAAATATCTCCGTAGAATTTTCTTCAATGTTTTTTGATATATCTTCAATACTTCCCTAAGTTTCAAATATTTATTATTTTTCAAGATTTTTGTGAGTGCATCAAAATGCATAAACTCCTTTTAAATTATTTTTTCATTGAAAAATACTCACTAATACGTAATTTTTTTTTAAAATAAAACTCTTGAAGCTAAAAAATAATAATTTTCCACTCTAAATCAAAGAATTTGATTAGAGTTTAAAAAAAATGATTTAAATCAGAAAAAATCCCCAATTTACAGTAAAATATCTCTTCAACATCCAATAAATGAAATCCATCTGCTTGTAAAGTATGTGTAAAGGGTATTTATTAAATAAATCAATTTATGTAACAACATACCCAATGGCTGAGAGTAATTGTGGCACATTGACTTGTTTGTTGGCATCCGTTAAATTCTTCACTTGTGCTGGCACAGACTTTGTTGCTCTGCTATGAATATCATTCTGCAAATAATAAAAAAAAGATTCATTAATCAAACTTTAATATTTTCCTCATTTTTTTCTGTGCAAAAAAAAATCTTCGAAAAAAAATATTTTTCCATTACACGAGAGCAAGAGAGATTAGCGAGTTGAGAAGAAAATCTCATAGTACAGAGTTTATCATGAAAGAGCAAATAAATTTATTATTGTAACGTTCTTTTATCAACTCCTCATGAGCTTCAATCGAGACGTTGTTGGGAGTTTTCTTGAAAAAAAGCAAAGAAAAAAAAATCATCTTCACAAAAACTTGCAAATTAATCCCGGCTTTTTCTGTTGCCATACAGCTTTGAAGGCAAAAGAAAATTTTCCTATGCCCCCCACCCCTCGGGCAATCAGGTGTTGGTCATCTATTTGTCATTTCATGCATTTTCCATTGAGACAAACAAGTCCAATAATAAATAACATCAACTAATTACAATTTGTAATTTTTTTTTGCCTCAGTGTTCAACCACAAATTCTCACAAATACTACACAACATTTAATTTTATTTCAATTCCCCAACACAGCTGTGCGGTTTCCCCTCGTTGCGATATTTGCCATCAAAAAATATTGAAAAAACGTGAACTTTGTATGCTTAAAGTTTAAGACAAGATCGCTGTATCATTCAAATTTATTAATATTAGAATTTGCATTTATTTTTCAGTATCAAAACAAGCACTTCTACTGGCGTCATAGATTAATTTGAATACTTTTCTACTCTTATTTTTTTCAATTTGCTAAGAAAGGCGTATTGTTGGAAAGATTTTTCTGCTTTTCCTTTGTTATTTCTTGCAAAAAATATCTTTTTAACAAATTTTGAAAGATTGAAAGAGAAAAAAAAGTCATTCAGAACTGAGATTCGAACCTGTGATTATCTGATTGCTTGATACGACCCTTTACCTATTGGGCTATTTAACAGTGTATTACGAATCATGTAGCATGCAATTTTATCTCAATTTCTAAACCCTAGAAATGATCTTAGAACGCAGAGATCATTCATAAAAACCTTCTCTGAGCAAATAAATCAATGTCAAGTCCATTTTACACACCAATTTAAATTTAAAATAAAACTGCATGGCAATTTCTTAATCATTTATGGTAAAAAGAAAATAATTTGCATGATACTCTAATTTAAAACTGCGTAGAAATACTCAGTGCCAAGAGGGAAAAAATCTCTTGGGGAGTGGTGTGTGTGTGTGTTTTAAAGTCTTAAAATAGAACTTGAAAAAAAAAGAGATCTATCAATTTATGATCAAACTCTTTGCCCCTCCTCACCGTTGATTTTGCGGCTATCAAAACACACGATGGGTGAGCGAAAATGAAAAAAATAGAGCAATAAAATCATGCGCTGTAATATTTGCGCGCGACGCTATTCACGATCGAAAGGAATGATGGCAAAACGAAGCCTAGAAGCTGCAAAAATTTCTTAAGAAAAAAAAATTGCGAGGGATTTTTATCAGAGCTAGACAATGTGGTTTTTTAGGGACAAAATTTAGCTGCGATAAAATGTGACAAATCCCACGGAGAGGCGCAACTCCTAGGGCCCACACATTAGACCAAAAAACGAGGTTCGTGACCGTTGATCGCGTTCTTTTGGAATTTTGTCTTGAAAGCCCGACAAGGAAGTACGCGGGGAAGACGTGTGTGTTTAGCACCCGTAATCACCAATGATTCGGTCTATTATGAATTTTTTTTAGGTCACACGAGTTATCGGACACATGAAAATTGCCTTTGTGACTTTGGCGTATGTTGGTGCGAAGACTGTGAACACCGAGAGATTACACAGATATTAAAATTTTGCGCTTTGCCCCACAATGCTGTAAAATGATTCAAGAAAAAAAGAATTGAAAAGAATTTTCTTAAAGGAAAAAAAATAGTTGAAGAAAGAGATCAAGATTTGTGATGAGATTTAATACAAAATTCAAATTAATTCCTTATACAAAGTTTGGCTCCTTTAAGACGCTTCTTCTTGGCAACATCTCTTGAGATGCTTTTCTTTTATTCAATTGTAATCATTTGTGATTGATATGCCATTAGATACCGGTAGCGATAGCACTAACGAGGTTTGAAGATAATAAGAAGTTTCACGGCAATAAAATTTTTCTATTGTTTTTCCCAAAGGTAGATAAAGAAAATTTTGAGGATGATTTCATTTTATCATGCATAGTCTATATTTTCTACAGATTAAAAAACAAATCTCCTTCTGTTCTAGTTGCGTGAGATTACCGAATGGATTAAAAATGAAAGATTTAAAGCCAAAGGGTGCAAAAAAAAAGTTGTCTCAAGCTGGATTCGAACCCGTTCCACTGAGATTTGTAGAAGAAGAAAGAGAAAAATTTCTAGAAGCGCGTGTGATAATCTATTGACCTAATTAGTAGAGTTTACAAACGAGAGATGAAATGCAATTTTACGTTCTTTATTATTTAATTCAGAAACTTTAAGAACTAACTGCGTTAGCACAATTATGGCCTTAATCACACTATAACTGCCATCATTTTATGGTAAATATTAAGAAAATGAGAGAAAAAAAAAGATACCATATTGGGACCTATTCTGCAACCAAGAAATCTTTGAAATTTCAAGATTTTCTTCTGAAATTTCAAGGATTTCAATGATTTGTTAGTCGTAGAATACGACCCATTAATTTAACTTTGACTTACGCAGAATTAACAAGCTTTATGAAGCTTTAAACAAAGGGACAGGTGTAATTAATCCTTAACCCCTTAAGGACCAATATCACCCGCTGTATTCACTAAATGCTACTTAAGAGGTTAATTCTGTAAAAATTAATTTATTTTGCCTTATGAAAATTTGAAAAATATTGAAAACTATTCCTAATTTTAGATATAAAAAATAATAAAAATAATTGCTAGCAAGAAATTAGAATTATGAATCGAGGAACTTCTAAAAAAGATTAATTTTTAAGGGTTTAAACTGTTT
The DNA here is from genome assembly GCF_024334085.1 of Lutzomyia longipalpis. Taxonomy (NCBI): domain Eukaryota; kingdom Metazoa; phylum Arthropoda; class Insecta; order Diptera; family Psychodidae; genus Lutzomyia; species Lutzomyia longipalpis. The sequence continues at coordinate 7,492,222 of NC_074710.1, forward strand.
GAACGCAAATTATTTCCACAATAAAGCTGTTTATTATTTGGCGATTTTAATAAATAACGAAAAAAATAAAGACTGAGGGATAGAGGGTGACAAAAAAGGACCATGTGGCCATCAAATTCTTGCCACTTCTGTACTCGAACCGGTGAGCTTTTAGTAGTGACCTGAGGGTTTTGTCAATTGCCCAACGGGCTCCATAAAGGAGAAATTGTATGATTGAGAAAAATCTAAAGAAAAAAATAACTAAAAAGGGTATAAATATTGTCTTTTTAAGTCTTTTATCAGTCTTAACCGTCTCAACGAAACAATCGACTCAAGAAATTAAAAAAATAATCGTAAATGTATTGTATTATTCAGAGAATTAGTCATTAAACAGACTTTTTATCAGTATTCAATGTATTCAATGTGTTTTATTAATAAAATTGGAATTGCGTTCCGTGTGAATGTCTCACTGAAGGTTTCACAGTGAGACTTTTTCTTTCTGTTAAGGCTCACCAAATATTTTTGGAAGAAAGCCAAAATGCACATTGGGCTTCGCATTATGTGTATATTTTTGCCCAAAAGCGTTTCTTTTGATATTTTTAAACGCACCAAAAAAATATCAAAATTTTCCACGCAAAGTAGCGCAATGGCTCATTTTGAACTTTTATGATTTATTTTTGGATTTGTTCGCATTTTCTGTGGAATTTTTTTATCACATTTATTGATCTTGTTGGACATGGGGTTAAAAAGAATTTAAAAAAAGGTTCTTAATTTTGTTGAAAAATCTACAAGAACGTAAAACTTTCTTACGTCAATGTAACAATTAGTAAAATCTCAATTTACGCAAATACAACGCTCATTAAATTTACATAAATTGGCTTTAGTGATTAATTAGGTAGTAGGGGAGACTAGGGCTAATAAGATCAGGTAAAAGCGGTAAAAGTCTAGGACATCACAACGAAATAATTGCCTTACATTTTTTTCTTTCTCTTAAAATGTTTCTCTATCTAAAAATCTAAACCTATGTCCTTCCTTCAATTCAAAGAAAATTATTAGGTACCTACCTAGGTAGATTTCTTGTAAATTCTTTTAGAAAGAAAATCATTTTTCTCTCCTTTCTTCGATTTAGTTCTAATCAGACCTTTAGATAAACTAGATATCCTTCATCATCAGGTCTTAAAATCGGTAGGGCAAAATATTATCTTTAAAAAGAAATTTATATTCATATTCTTCAGTATTAAAAAAACCGCAAGATCTTTACTACTGGCTTGGTTTAGCTTAAAAGCAATAAAACCAAGATGTGCTCAAGATTCTATTTTTGAAAACTTTTCTAGAAGTCTTTGCCAAAATACTTGAAATTTTCCATGAAGAATTCTTAAAAATCTTCCTTTAACCGAATTTATAAAATGTTAAAAAAATAAATAAAATAAAAACTTAATTCCATTTTATGAGCAAAAAAAAATCTCCCAAAGATTTTAAGGCCTGGAAAAATCATCTTTCAGATTAATTCCGAATAATTATAACATCTGGAATAAATTGAAGGCCTAAGGGAATCATCTTTCAGATGTATCCAGAATTTTTAAGGTTCTATTCCATAGATCTATGTTCTATAATGCGTCCCTTGTTTTAAGACGAGAAAAAGAATTGAAAATTTAGTTAAAAAAAAAGTTAAAGAACTGAAAATCTTTTAAGAAATTCGCTCATTTTCTAAATATCCTATTCGTGCCCCAGTCTCCCCTTTTTCATACTCTGGTCTTTTAGAACCTTTAGAACTTTTTTTTTACATTAAAAAATGCCCTAAATATGATTTAAAATAACAAGAAATACTTAGAGCCCAGAGGCCATTAAACTGCATCCGTTTTAAAGCTTTCTCTCGGTGTAGTTTAATTGGAGTTGTGCTTAATTTGGAGTTCAATTAGAGAGACAGTTGGACGGTATCCAAAAAATGCTCTTCTTTCTCTAAGAGATCTAAAAATTCCCTGCACTTCATCCCATAGACAAGTTCACTCACCTGCTCCTTTGCAAGAGCCTGATGCAGCTGATCTTTGTTGGTATTAACAAGGAGAGTGCAATGATGGTATGCATTTGGTTGTCCCAGCTTTGCTGCAGTTCCGGAAATCTGTGCGGAAAGAAAGGGAAAAATGTGTTAGGAAGGCAAAAGGGCTTCTTCATCATGTTTAGGGGTAGGTACCTTTTTCCCCCGGAAGAGGATGTCATCGCGATCGGAGATGTCTGCCTTGATGCTCCATTCACGGAATAGAGCTCGTGTGATTAGGTTGAGGTTGTACTTGCGATTGTACCTGTCGCGTGGTGTAAAGAAGGTACAATTGAGATTACCCCGGTCATGGTAGACAGTCCCACCGCCACTATTCCTCCTCGCCAGGACAATCCCATTGCTGTCGAGTGCTGAAATATTTGCCTCCACCCAGGGATTCTGATGACGTCCAATTACAACGCACGGATTATTGCTCCAAAGCATGAGAATGTGGTGATTTTTGAAGTTGAAATTCCGATAAATCCAATCTTCGAGGGCTAAATTCGTAAAAATATCCGATGATTGGGAGATAAAGACGGATTTCTTAATTCCATCCGGTTGACCATCTTTGGTGCCATCGAGCGTGGACGCGAACCCACGATGGGGCACAAAGGCCGTGACTTTTAGGCCTATTCCGCGGAATCTCACAATAGCTGCTGCCATTCTTTCTTTGTGTTAAAATTCACAAAAATTCACGATTTTTCGCCGGTCCGGAAGTGGATTTTCCAATCAGTAAGGCACCTTGGGGGCTCTGTGCTAACTTTCACGTCACTTCTGCTACAAATCACGCACGAATTTATGCTAAAACTTCACGAGTTTTGTCTTCTTCACTTAAGGGTTGATTGTTCAAAGTTCACTTTGAGAGATTTGCGGGGGAGGGTCTTTTATACATAAAATTATAGGTATAAAAATTATATGTCCTGCAGGATTCTTCCTACTTTTTGTCTATTTTTATTATTTGCTGATTGGATTTTTCTCCTTTCACACCAAAGAGGTAAAAAGATTAAACAAAATGTTTCAACTGGATGTTTGTGGGCAGTCCTGCTGGCAAACACTGAATATCAGGAGGATGTGCTGTTGCTCCTGTTGGCAGTTTTATTTGGTGTATAGCAGTTGATTATGATGAATTTAATGTTGTTTCCGCATGCAGGATGAATCGGACTTGTCCGTGAATTCAGACGTCATGGAGATGAGGTACTCGTGAAGCTCAATAGTTTGATGGAGCCACTTGAATCCCTGGTGGAGGCCGTTAATGCGGTATCGAATACCTAGACAGTCTTTGCTGCAATTCTTTGGCATTCCTTCCTTATCTTGATTCACCAGACAAAGGGCGTGGGGAGTGTTTCCGGGAAGGGGGAGCACAAAGAGTATATTTTTAAAGGAAAAAAATAAAGAGATTGTCCCACACTGGAGGGCAATTCAATGGCACGCACGACTCTGTGGAATATTCCACTCCAATGGCTCTCACAGAGAGCACAAAATGTTTTAACTTCACCACACAACTCTGGTTGCACTCACGTATGCACTTTTAACACATTAAATGGGGGAATTATGTTGCTGCTGCTGTCTTTCTCTCTCCCCAGGAGGGATTAATGTAGCACTAATGACAAAGAAAATTCCCTTGTACACAAGCTGATGCTTCGCGACGAAATGCCTATCGGGGTAACCTTCGGATGATCTTTTATACATGCCACATCGGCTACACTCGTCTGTGGCTACGGGTACCATCCGATGGGCAGAGTTGAACAACCCACAGCTGATCGTGGCATCCGTGAAAATCTTCACACAATTCATCCATTTTCACGAGAATTGAAAAGAAGAAGGAGATTCTGACTGCAGACCTGCTGGTTGCGGGGGCGAGGGCACACTTCCCAAGGAGGCCACCACCACACATCCACCCAAAACATACGACACAGACAAGAAGCGCGTGCTGGCAGCGGAGGTGATTAGATGAGAAGCAATTTAGGTCGACAGACGCGAAAAAAAGGTTCCGTATTCCAGGGTGACGACGACGATAAGAATCATCAGTTGTGTGGCAGTGATCACGCTCCCAGCTCCGGATCGTTCTCAATTTGTGTTTCTATGCGCACATGCGTGGATGTGGCCCCGTGCATTGTCTCGCGTGATGCCAAACACCTCTTCCCAATCCCCTCAGCTGCGTGTCCTTTTCAAGGCAAAGCACCCAAAGCACCAATTGGATGCACATCTCTCTCTCTCTCAATTTTCATCCAATCTCCGGCAATGTGAGAATCTGCGCATGAGATAAAGAATTTTGCGCGCAATTGAGTGCTAAATGCACACAAAATTGCATACTCTTTATGCTCCTCTGCAGTACTCTTGCTATGCTGACAGCTGACCGATGTGACCTCTGAAATTTGGCGCCGTGAGTCTCGTGAGCCAGCGCAGTGATGCACGAATTTTTCGATCTAATTTGGACATATGTAATCTCGATGTGCAGGATCAACAGGAAATAATTCTTCTCCTTATGCTCCAGGGGGACTTGATTGTTGCTTAATACTTAAGGGCTTTTCCGAACTTCTTTGCAATTTCTATTGTTGCAAGCTTCTCATTAGCAGTATCCTGATGCTAAGTGTCCTGTTTTTGTCCAGAAAATCTCCAGAATAATCGCCTGGAATCTAAAAAATAAATAAAATTTCCCCAAGAATTAAAATTTTTCTCTTCAATATTGCCAGGATGGTCAGATCAGGACCGATAAAACACGCATCTCCTCTCCAGGGGCTGTATTCTCTAAGAGTGAAAAACTCTCGTGATTAACTCCCGAAGGCTTTTTGCCGGGAAAAAGTGTGGAAAACTTCACGTGAACTTAATCCTCTAAGAAAAATAATGCATCCGTAATAAACTCCCGTAAGATTTTACCGGTTTCACGTTTCTTTTAAAGCGCTAACGCCTTCAGGAGTTTATCACGGGAGTTTTTCACTTTTAGAGAATTCACGCTAAGGAAGGTCAGAAAATCACATTTTCGTTATATATATATTTTTAGGATCATTTTATTTCATTTAGAAAGAGTTTTTTCATTATTTTCTCTTCATTTATTTATCTTCTTGAAAGGTCTGTCTATAATTTCGTTCCTGTACAGCTATGCATTTCTACACCGTTGGTCCGATCGCGATGAAATTTAGTACAGAGTCTCCTGATACCAGGCGATTGTTACCAACGATATTCATTTTCCCCCCAGAGCTCCCCTTCAGGTAGCCCCCATATAAAATTTATGCTTTTTTGGTTATTTTTTTAATTTGGCGCTTTGCTCAAGGGAAAATGAGATGGATGCATTTTCCTGCTATCTGTCTCCCTCACACTTTCAGATTTTTACAGTTTTCTCGCGTTTTCCGCAGAATTTTCCGGTCGGAAGTAAGTTTTTGCAATCAGGAAGTGACGCCGCGTCGAATGACATCATTGGTTTGAAAAGTTCGCGAAAATGCATTTCCAGAAAAAAAAGTGCGTGTAAAATCCCCAACCGTCAAAATTTTCAAACTTGTAACCCAACCGTCAAAATTTCCGCGGGCCCCAAATTCCTCACGGAGGAGCTCCCCGAAGCTCCCGAAGCACCCGTAAGCGCCCCATGAGCCCAAAAAATGCGTTTTATGCCCACAAATTTGGGAAAAAATACGGAAATCATGAATTTTGTCGAAGTGCAAAAAAAAGTTCGTTTAGTTCAAATTTTACTATTTCATGCCATCAATGATGAATTCAATGATTCAATGTTTCATGTGCGGCACGAAGGGTTAAATCAGAGTGTCCCATATTGAGATCATTCGATTCGCGATTTTTTTATCTTCTTTTATTTTATTGTTTTGCGATACATATCTCAATGAATTCTTTTTTTTTTAATTAATTTTGTAAGAGAATAAATTTAAAACATTTAAAATCTTCTAAAATAATCTGCCATAAAAAGAAAACGGAAGTATCATAAAGACAGTCTAATGAGAAAGTTAATGATTGACAGAATAATCCGTCGAATTTCCTTGGAAAATTCATAAAATTCCATTTTGTTCGGATGGAATTCTGCTCAAAGAACTCTGTTTATGCTCCATTGCTCCATCACGATGTTTTATGAGGCAGAAAGGGCGCCAAAAATTCAAACTATGAAAAAGATGTGTTTGAGGTAGCTTCGGATCGCAGTGAAAAAGATGAAAATTCCTATGATTTCCTTTCACATTTCCCATCATTTTTCCACGTGAAGGTGATTTTTTGAGGACCAGAAAGTTATGCTTAATTGTAACGAATTTAATGGCATTTTGGGAATGAAAGAAAATTCAAAAAAATCCATTTTATGAATAAACATAATTTTCCCATCAATCTGCCGCGTAGAAAAGCGCATTTTCTTTTAGAAAATACAGAAAGAAAAGTCTAAAACCAAAAAACAATAAAAAGAAAGAAATTCCTCACAGCCGCCAAAAATTCTCCGGCTCAGAAATGCATTTTCCCACTGAAATCATCCCGACGTGTCGTAAGAAACTCCATGGCGCATGTCAAACACAACAAGAGGGAGCTTTAGTGGGTTTTGTGTGTCTGCCGCAGAGTGCGAGGAAGAATGAAAAATTAGTTTTGTGCCGAATTTTCCATTGATAAATGCATAAAAAGCATAGTGCTCGGTCCCCCATTGATAATTAATGTGATTTTATTTAGTTTTAAGTTGTACATTGTGATTTCTTACCACGATATCTGCCACTTTTTCCGCCTCCTGCGCTCTCCGAAGTATTTCCACACGAATTTTACTTTTTTTTGTTGCTATTTTGCTGAGGAAGGAGGAGAAAAGTTGAAAATTCAGTGAGAAAAGTAAAAGGAAAAAAAAACATTGTGGGCAGTGCCTGGAAAAGTGCTTGTGCACCTGTGTGTGAAAGGAGTTTTTCACTGCATTTCCCGGATATTTGCAGTATTTTCTGGGTGGATTTTTTTTGGCAAACAAGGAGCTCAAACAATGTGGTGAGTTTGAGGAGAGGCGACCAAAGACGATAAAAAAAAGTTTCCTCCCATTGTTTAGTCGTTTTTTCATGAATTTCCTTCAATTTTCCGCCCTCCCATGAATGCTATTTTGTTAAAATTTTCTTTTCTACCCCCTTTCCATCCCTCTAGTGCGGCAATTTGGTTGAAAAATTGCGAGAAAATGCGAATGAAAGACTTGTTTTTGAGTGAGAATTTCTTGGGATTCCCTTTGTTTTCTGCAAACACACACACACCTCACGGTGGGCCCCACCAAAGTTTCGAGAGAAATCTGTCGCTTCTGAATGCAAAATGGAATAAAATTTGCACGAAATGCATTTGAGAAAAAAAAACTGCAAAAAGCTTTTCCAAACCAGAAAATTCCGGCAAAATGGTGGAATTTCCCAAACGCAATTGGCCCCCGAAACATCCCCCTTTTTGCCTCTTGGTGCGCCGCTCCCTCAAAATGAAGCGCACACACACACATCCCCTTCAATATTTAATCTACAATGCGATTCCCTATTCCATCCACACAAATCCCATCCTTTCTCCAACTTCCTGAAATTCTCAACAATTTTCTCATTTCCCCCCCAAAAAATGGGGAAAGGGAAATGGTGTGCCCTAAAAAAAAAAAGTTTCACTCAAAAATTCCCATTGGGGCGCCTCCTTTGATTGATTTGCAAAAAGTTGTGTGTTTGTGGAGTTGGTTGAGTGCAGAAAAAAATGGGGGCAACACACTCAAAGATGAGGAGACTGGCGAGGAAAAGCATACTCTGCTGGAAGGGTGTGTTCGCTCTCATTTTCGCCACCATTCAGGGAAGCTGCTGCGCTTTCGCACAGTCGCTTTTCTTTTTATTCTATTCTCTCTACTAAATTATATGTTTGAATGAAGTATTTTCCAAGTTGACTGTTTATATATTTTCAAATTGTGACACTCTTATGACATTGACAGATAATTCTTGTCAAATGTCAAATTTTTAATGTCAAAACTAGAAGGGGTAAACTATTTTTTAAATTTTTTTTCTAAAAATAAAAGAAATTGACATAAATGTGGTAAATTCTGTTACAGCAAATATCAAAGTTTTACATAATGTCAAGTCATAGAAATGTATAAGGTCCCAAAAGGTGATATCGTGATCCTTCAAGGTGACTTCAATGCGAAGTTGAGCTCTGACAACACTGACTATGAACGCATCATGGGGCGTCATTGTGCCGGCGAGATGAGTGAAAATGGTGAACTGCTCGCAGAAGCTTGCGTCAACAATGACCTTGCTATTGGGGGCTCGCTGTTCCCTCATAAACTCTCTCACAAGGTTACATGGGTTTCCAGGGATGGCCACACGGAAAACCAGATAGACCATATCTGCATTAGTCGAAAGTGGAGAAGGAGCCTACTTGATGTCCGTAACAAACGCAGCGCTGACATTGCGTCTGACCATCATCTTCTCATTGCTGAGGTGAGACTGCGTGTAGCACGTGTTAACCGGAAGCAGGAGAAAGTTGGGAAGCGCTTCAACACACGCCGTCTGGAGAGTTCCGAGGTGAGGGAGGCTTTTAGCCAGAACCTCCGCTCTCGGGTATCGACTCTCCCAGCGATGGATTCTGTGGAACAGCAATGGAACGGAATCAAGACCGCATTCATCGAGACTGGTGAGTCTGTGCTTGGTGTGCTGCGCACTAAGCGAAAGTGTTGGATATCCGATGAAACTTGGGAGAAAGTCGTTGAGCGAAAGGAGGCAAAAGCGCGTGTCAACAATGCCAGGACCAGGTCAGCAAAGGCTGTGGCGCAGCAGCGATATGATGAACTGCAAAAGGACGTCAAGAAGTCGTGTAGACGAGACAGACGTGCCTGGACAAATAACTTGGCAAAGGAAGGAGAGAAAGCTGCTGCAAATGGCGACATGCGCCTGCTCTACGATATCTCAAGACGCTTAAGTGGTGCCCCGGTTAACTGTAAGAGACCTCTAAAGGACAAAACTGGCAACCTCCTAACAAACCCGGAGGACCAGCTGAAGAGATGGTTTGAGCACTTTGAGCAGCTGCTACAAGCGCCTCAGATCATAAACAATCAAACTCCTCAGGGGAGTGGCTCGGGGGTGAGGCGGATCAACCGTGTGAACACCCGTCCACCGTCTTTGGATGAAGTCAGGTTGAGTATCTTGAGCATGAAATCGGGGAAGGCGCCTGGCATCGATAGGATCTCATCTGAAATGCTTAAAACAGACATCGATACCTCAGCGCAGCTGCTGCATCGTTTGTTTGCGACAATTTGGGAGACGGCTACGTTTCCTTCCGATTGGTTGCAAGGCATTCTAGTGAAAGTCCCCAAGAAGGGTGATCCAACGGTGTGTGATAATTGGCGCGGTATTATGCTCCTCTGTACAGCCCTTAAAGTCCTCTGCAAGGTCATCTTGGGGAGGATTCAGGAGAAGATCGATAATACGCTCCGGAGGCAACAGGCCGGGTTCCGTGCTGGAAGATCCTGTGTGGACCACATTGCCACACTGCGGGTGATTTTGGAACAGGTCTCTGAATTCCATGAATCCCTCCATATGGTTTTCGTTGACTACGAGAAGGCTTTCGACAGGATCGATCATGGCAACCTCTGGGATGCTCTTAGACGTAAGGGAGTTCCGGAGAACCTCGTTGGTCTCATAAAGGCCCAGTACGATTCGTTTGTTTGCAGAGTTCTGCACGACGGCGTGCTATCTGATCCAATCAGGGTCGTTGCTGGGGTGAGGCAGGGGTGCATCTTGTCTCCGCTGCTCTTTCTCATCGTCATAGATGAGATTCTGCTTGGATCGCTGGATGACACACCAAATCGGGGGCTGCTATGGCATCCCATTCGCATGGAGCACTTAAACGATCTTGACTTCGCTGATGACATTGTTCTTCTGTCGCAAAGGCAGAGTGATATGCAGGCAAAGCTTGACGACCTCAGTTCTCGCTCTGGAGCTGCAGGTCTCAAAATCAATGTCGGAAAGACGAAGTCCTTGTCTGTAAATGCGCCAGCATCCAGCTTTACGGTGGCGGGGCAAGTGGTCGAGAATGTGGAAGCCTTTCAGTACTTGGGCAGTCAGATTACGTCTGATGGCGGTGCCAAAACTGATGTCCAGACCAGGATAAGGAAGGCTAGAGGTGCCTTTGCATGTCTTCGTGGTGTCTGGCGATCGCCCCATCTCAGCTTGAGGACGAAGCTCCGGATCTTCAATTCAAACGTCAAGTCAGTTCTTCTCTACGCGTGCGAGACGTGGTGCCCTTCGTCGGACACTATAAGGAGACTGCAGACGTTTGTAAACAGATGTCTCCGCAACATCATTAGAGCCTGGTGGCCGCACAATTGGATCTCAAATCGAGACCTCCATGTCAAGTGCGATCAACGGCCCATTGAGTTGGAGATTCGTGAGCGCAAGTGGAGATGGATTGGGCATACTCTCCGGAAACCGGCGGACGAAATATGCAGAGAGGCCCTCGATTGGAACCCGCAAGGAGCCCGTAGAAGAGGGAGGCCTAGAGGAACCTGGAGACGCAGCCTGTTTGAGGAGGTTGGCACCGTTGACAGTTCATTGTCTTGGCCACAAGTCAGGGCAATGGCTGGGAATCGTCAGCGGTGGAAGTCTTTCGTGTCGGCCCTATCCTCCTCCATGGAGGGTTAGGACACGTAAGTAAGTAAGTAAGTTATGACATTGACAGATAATTCTTGTCAAATGTCAAATTTTTAATGTCAAAACTAGAAGGGGTAAACTATTTTTTAAATTTTTTTTCTAAAAATAAAAGAAATTGACATAAATGTGGTAAATTCTGTTACAGCAAATATCAAAGTTTTACATAATGTCAAGTCATAGAAATGTATAAAATTTTTAAAATAAATTTTCAATTATTTTATTTAATTATTTTTGAATTTTAAAATAAACTGCAAACCCAACCCATTGTCAGATTGATAAATAAATTCTATCACAAAATATGCCAAATTTTAAATGTCAAATCTAAGAATTATAAAAATTGAATAAATGTTCGGCTTTGTGGATGTCGAAATGACGTCCAGTCTGAAAAAATTAGAAGAAGAGTAAATCTTCAATTGTGATTTCATTTATTTTTATCATCATCACTATGGGCACTTTTCACAGCGCGCAACATCAAGGGCTATATGCGCATTTATTTTTAATTCCAAATAAACTACCTATTGTCAGATTGACAGAAAACATTGACAGATAAATTCCATAACAGAAAATAACGTATTTTTATTGTCAAGTCTAAGAATTGTGTGAAAATGATGAAAAAATCATAGGTATTTTATTTTTAAATCACTTTGTTTGATTTTTAAGTTGAATATCCAATGACATTGACAGTCAACTACTGTCATCAAATGTCAAATATTTTAAATGTGAATTAAAAAAAATGTGTAAAAGTAAATTGATTTGTGATTTTTTTTCTTTATTTTAATTATAAATAAAAAGCTTTGTGTTCCGTTTTGTTTTATTTAAATCTTACTTTAAAATGTCAACTAATATGAAGAAAAATTACAAATTCTCTTAGAATTAGTTGATAAACCCAAGCATTTTGTTTATTGCTTACTTCTCTGGTTGAGCTACGATGCAAAGTTAATTTGAACAAACTATAATAAAAAAATTATTATCTATTGAAAAAAAATCTTTGTGTTTTATTTGTCATTAATGGACCGAAAAAAAAAATATTTTACCCATGTACTCGAACCTGAGATGTTTTGAATAAGTGGTATGTCTGGCGTAGTATGATAATTTATATTGGGAGAAAACGATCTCCTTCCGGTGGCGCTCACCGGAAGGAGATCGTTTTCTCCCAATATAAATTAGTTTTGAATAAGAGCCAAATCTCCTACCTAATGTGCTACTGACTGTCATTTTAAATCTTGTGACTCATAATAAAATTAAAATGATTTCTACAAATATTTTTAAAATAATTTTCACTTTTTTTTTTTAACTTCTTGGTCGTTGACCTATTTAACTTTACATCAAAAAAGGTAAAAGGTTAGAAAATCTCTTTGGAGTTTCTTGACGTTGTGCTTTCAGCGTGGTATTTAGGTGATTAATTTCCTCGGCATTGATTTTCTGCGAAATTCCATTGCTGTTAGTATATTCTCTTATATATTTTCCTCTGACTCACTGAATATTTTGTTTGCGTGAAAGACACATTTTGCTTATTGCATTCCGTCTCTCTCCTCCTCGCTTCGACTTTCTGTCTCTGTTTGGAAAATTGCAGTGTTAAATGAATTATTAAATGATTTACTTCCGTCTCTATGCGAGCTATAATCTTCATTTCCACACCATCAGCATGAAAGAAAAGTAAAGGAGGTCTCCGCAAAATTGAATTTTTACTGAAATTTCATTGGTTTTTATCAACATTTCGATGACGAAGACTTTTTATTGCTCATTGAGATAAGATAGTTTTGCTGTGTGTGACTCTGACCACGGCAGCTGATGATTTTTATTTGACTTTCTAACCATTCTTTGGGAATTTTCTTTCAAATTGCGAAAAACATAACGCAGAAAACTCTCGAAAAAAAATGCCGTGTTGTTGGTGGAATAAATAATGAAAAAAATTGCATTTGTGGTGCAATGAAGTAAAATTTGCATCACACTGTAATTAATTAATCAATCTAAAATTTTAAAAAAAATGTACAATACACAGAGAAATTATCTTACTTATGCAAAATGCAAGAAGACGAAAAAGAAACATCTTTATTAATATAGGTTTGGTGAAGAAAGTTTCTCATACAGCAACAAAAAAAATGTTACGTAAAAGAATTTTCTCCATCGTCTTCTTTTCAATATAAATGCGAGAATTCCTCCACGGGTGAAGACGAAGAAGAAATAAAACTCATAATTCGCAATACCCGATGGAGCAGAAAGAAGGAGTGCATGTGTGCAAATTTTCTCTATTTTGCAATGAACGAAAAAAAATCTCACATAGTGGATTTTACTTGGTGATAAGAGATGTATTATATATTTATTAAAAGTAGCGCGGGTGTGATGGAATGGTGGCATCGTTCGCTACAACTATCTTCCACTTTTATCTATTCTTTTAAAAATAACGTCTCATTCTTTGTTATTAAGTTACATTATATTTTTCTCGTGAAAATTCATAAGAACAATAGACAATTTTGACGTTCTCCACTTATTCTTAAACTTTGTCAAAGAACTTGTAATGCAAATCTCGTAGATTGAGTTATGTATTTTTGCAGGTATATGCATTTTACGTATACACAGAGAAAAATCTTTCCTTTGTTTAGACTCTCAAAAAGTTTTGAAGACGTTATAAAATCTCAAGTAGAGCTATTTGTAGATAGAGGTGCTGTAATCGGTGAAAAGAGACTATTCAGCCGTATATGGGGATTGCCTTGGGTCAAGAAAACAATTTTGATCCAGATGATCTTTAAAAGAATCAAAGAAAAAAAAGAAAGGAAAAGGCAAAAGGAACTTCCAAAAAAAGCAAAAAATGAGCAGTTGTTGCCGATTATTTCCGTTTAAATATTTCAAAACATTCGCGTTAATGTTTCTTTGATGAATCTGACGCTACGAAACATTAAAACGAATGTTTTGAAACATAAACAGAAATAATTGGCAATGGCCGGTACTTTTGGCATTTTTTTTTCGAAAATGAAAAGATCATGCGAGTGAAAATTGTTTCTCGACCCAGGCAGCTCCCAAATATGGCTGAATATAGTTTTCTTTTCTTATTAAAAAAAAACTTCATTAAAACGATGATAAATAGATAAATGAAGTTAATTTTTCAAAGATAATAAGAGCTAAGTTTTTCTTAGAGTGAAGTTGAATTAAGTTTTCTAGAAATAAAGTAAATCAGGGGTATATTATTGTAAAATAATTTCAATTTGGCGCTGTTATTTAGCGAGAAATATATAATGGTGAAAATAAGTGGTGAATTTCAATGCGTGGAGAAAATAAAGCATTTCAGTGGTATAAATCAGGTCTATCAAATACTTAGATACTAGGGAACCTATGTGACTGTTTAAAAGAAATTTGCACTGTAGAAAATTTTAATAATTCTACAATTTAGACATATTCGGCAATGGTTCCAAAGAAAGTGCCAAAAATAAGTTCTTGGAAGATACAAGGTTGAAAAATAAAAAAATAAATAAATGCAGAATTAAAAAAAATCTATTTAGTCACATTAAATTGATTAAAAAATTCAGAAGTTTTTAATTTTTATTTTTTTTACCTTTTTTCCAAACTTTTTTTTAAATTTTCCTAAGATAATTTTTCTTCACATTTCGCAAAAGTCTGAATAAAGTTTCTTTGTGAAAATCACATTTATTTTTCTCTGTGTAAAACTATGTGAAAAAGAAGCTCTCAGATTGCAAAGTCTTCAAAGAGACACCAAAATTGAGTTTCAATGAAAAAAGCTGAGAGGGGACATTTTATTTATTTTTAAAAAGTGAAAATTAATCTGAATTTCTAAACAGAGATTAAACTTTAAATGTAAATGGAAATAGATAACTAATAAACGAAGGAAAGAGTGTCGTCTTTAGAAGGAAATTCCGTTCCAATTAAAATTATGCAGCACGTGGTATTCAATGGAGCGTCATCGAAGGTACATTCATGTAATTTTCAAAATTTTCATAAACCGTCAATTTTCAGCAATAAATTTGTATGTTACCTCTGGTAACCTTGTTCACGGTTAATTGAGTTCTTGAGTAATAATAATTTCACGTTGACAATGGGGGGTGTTTGTATTTATTTTCATGCATTGTTGCTTTAGGAAAATTTTATTTTGGGATAATTAATACATCATACAATGGTGACAAGCTATCATATTTTAATATTATGTTGTCTTCCAAAGGAATGCGTGTCAATCATTTGTGTTTAATTTCAACAATTTATGAGCTTCTGTTTGGCAATAAATTCAACAAGATTGTCTTTATGTTTGAATAGAAATTTACGGATTTTATTACCTTTGCGAAAAACTTCCATTGAAGCACTGAAGCATATGCTCTAGACATTTTAAGGATAACTAAGTACATTTGGGGCGTGGTTTATGTGGTTTTTTTTAATTTCTGTGAAACAATAATAATGTTTTATACAGTTTTTCATTCATTTTTAAAAATCTTTTTAAAGATTTCCATTTCTAATGAGGTCGTGACGCAAATAAAAGTAAATGGACTCCTTTTAAATTGTCTCTTTTCGCAGATTAGATGATTTAGAAGGTAAAACGTCATTTTTATTCATGTTAAAAGATAAGAACAAATTGGCGGAGATCACTTTTGAAGATTTAATTAAATATTTGAAGAAAAATGGTTTAGTTGGTGAAAACAACAAAAGATTAGAGATCTGACAGTCTTCAATTCTTTGTCACTTTTTTACGATAAAGTAAAAACCTTGCCGATTGTGAAATGAATAGACTAAAAAAACCCGGGGCAGGTAAAGGAATATGTAAACAAAACGGAAATATAATGAATTTTTATTTCAATCCGTTTTGTGATACTCGAAAGGAATATTAAAAACTTTATGGCATGGATAGTTTTGAGAAAGCATTGCAGGAGGGTTGAAGTTTGTCTTCATTAATGGGCAAATCGATCAAATGCATAAGAATACGATGAATATTGTTGTTGGAAGAACTTCTCATAAAATATATTGAGGATAAATTCAATTTTATTCCCCAAAAAATATTTATTTATTTTATGATCTCAAGAAGGAAAAATAGCAAAAAGGGATTGTTTCTGTGAGGGAGGAATTTGTATTAGTTGGTGGAAACAGTTAGGAAAGATCCCTTTTTAATTTCCATTGGCCTTTGGATATTCGTCTCCCTGTGTATTTGGTGTTCACGAGAATTGGTGAATGGCGCACATGAGGGTGCTCTTGCCGACGACAAGGGTGGTTTTTGGCAGGAGTATGTTGCTAGGAAAAATCAATATCAAGTGAAACATATATCCACAGAAAAAAAGAGAGCGAAAGGTCTCGTCTACCAACCAATTAAATTATTACCTGGATAAATGAATAAATATTTAATATGTGATGGCTCTCTTGGACATTTTTTCGTTCACCTCTTGTGACTTTTTTTTCTATATTTGTCATATTTTATTAATGCTTAATGAATATTTGCAAATGGATGGCAAACTTTTATTACAAACCCACCCACAATTGTACATCACCTGAAGATGGTATGAAAAAAAGTGTGTCTAACTGATGGAAATGATCGATTTTTTGTCAGTCTGACAAATGATGATTAATTGAGGGAGGTGTGATAAAATATTTCCCTACAAACTTACTATATAAAAGCTAATTTCCCTTTTTTGCGTTTTTTTTTCTCTCTCTGGTGTGTCATTTATTGCAAACTTTAATTATAATCAATCTATAGAGAAAAAAATTGATAAAGGAAGCAATTTATTAGCAATCTTCTCTTATAAAGTTTATAATTAAGTAACTTTTTATGACTAAAATGAGATTGAAATTAGTATGAGAATAAGTTGCCTTAAGATATTCTAAATGAGAATTTCTGAGATTATTCTCTCAAGTATTTTCCCCTTGAATGCAATTTTCACTTTAGGGTTCCTCAAGTTCAGTTTATTTACTTATATACAGTGTGAGTCATTTTTATCTTTTCTGCCTTGTACATGCATTTTTGTATGACATTGAATTGTGTGGTTGTATGTGTTGGGTGCAAATTGGAAGGAAAATGGGGGAGAATAAAAGAAAAAAAAATAGGGGAAATTTACAAAATATAAAGATTATGTATAACAAATGAATGAAAATTGATTTTTTCCTCAATTTTAATGAAGATCATTTAAAAATTTTAAGATTTTATCCTATTTCTTTTGGCTTTGAATTAGCCAAGCGGTTCTAGGTGCATATTATATGTTTTCTCAATATTGGTTTCCGGCGAGAGTTCAAATCCCGCGTTGATATTTTTTTTCCAACACTTTCCTCAAGTGTTTCACTGAAAAATGATAAAATTGCCGATAAGAGTTTATTTAAGAAGCTGTACATTCTTTAATTCATCACATTTTATTTTATTGTTTAGAACATATAAAAAGTATGTATTAGCAAAATCCCCCTAAGAACAATTCTAAATAAATTCTGTTTAAACATTCTCCCCTAAATTCTATATAGTTTTAAAGTAATGCAAAAAAAATCAGAGAAGGGAAGAAAAAAGTGAATACGGGTGCATGTGTTGTGTATGTTTTCAAAACACCTGGCAAAATGACTAAATTGGAATGGTCTGATTTTTTTTGTGTTATTTATTCATGAGGAACTAAAGGTAAGAAGAAGTAGAAAAAAAAAACATTGAAGGCAGGCAGATGCTTAAATTCCGGTCTTGTGTGACTTTTATTCTTTCCTTCATATTTTCTCAAGTGGTTTGTTAAAATGCATCGAAATACACACACAGCAAAAGAGAAGGAGAAGCTTTTCTTCTTCTCTTTTGCTTATTGCGTTGATTCGTTGCATTTTAATACGATATATGCACTTCTTTTACTTGAGCTGTATGGAGTCTCCTTCATCAATGCAAATCGATGGTAAATGCAGCGCGAGCCGTAAAAAAAAGAGAAAACCTTTACTTCCCTCCCTCGTTTTTTTTTGAACTTTTTTTTCCTTTCAACCTTCAGTCGCGTGGTTTATGTCGCAGGGTGGGTGAGAAAAAGAATGAGATGAATGGACAAATGAAAGGCATATGGATGAAGAATGAAAAATCACTCTTACAATGAAAATTCTACATGTAACTGTTTTATTACTATTTTTTTCTTTAATTCTTTGGTATTGATTACAGAATGTAATTAAGTAGAAGAAAATGATGCGGAAAAATGTTTGTGATTATGGTAAGAGGAGAAGGTGATAAATTGTAGTAATATTTACAAAATATTTTATGAGTGTTAACGAGGAATATTTATTTTATTAAAATTGGGGATTAAAACACAGAATCAAACTAAAAGAAATTTTTTATGTTTCATCCTTAATTTATTGAAATAGAAACACCCACAAAAATCCATCTAAGTTTTTTTCTGAGTGTATGATTTTCATAATTTCAAAAAATTCTTAAAGCTACACCTTTTCTCAGTCCAAGACTGCCGGGGTGATCAAAATCGGTTAGGAGGCTGATTTTTGACAGTTGCTCAGGTAGATCTCCATATCAAAAATGTTCTTTCGGTTCAATCCTTCGTTAAAATTTAAGGGATAAACCGATTTTCAAAAATCTACTCCGTTGGAAAGGAGATGAATGAATCTTTCAGAATCTTTACAATTTTTCAAAATCGGTCATCCCCAGTTTGAGATATTCAAGATTGAAGTTGATGGTGCCTTTAAAATAACATCAGTGGTCCTATTATTTTTTTTTCGTCAGTTAATGGCTTTTTCTCAGGTTTGCAATTTCCTTGTGGACAGTTTTGGAATTTATTTTAGTATTTTTTTTTAAATCTAGTTATTCCGATTGTCAACTCTTTCTTTCTCTGGTCTTTGTAGTAGAAAAAAAAATCTTTTTTAACTAGGAGTTGAAAATGAAAATTAATTTTTTTCCAGAACTTCCGGATCCTTTCGATCCTTCCTCAGTGGCTGTGAGGAGAGATTTTCTTTATTTGTAAATTCTGAGAAAATCTTTTCCTGATAAACTTTTAGCTGTGTTTCTTTCAGACACAGCTTTTTCTTCTCGAACACTTCCGGAAACGTTCAAGACTTTAGAGAAAGCAGCAAAATGAATAAACTCCTTTCAGTACAGCCTACCCACCTTCCCCTAATTGCAATTATTTCTCCGCCATGCCGGCAATATCAGCTTGATCTCAATGTCAGATTTTATTATCTATTGCACAAATATCTGTGATGCGAGAATTCTAATTAGTGTGGTGAAAATATTGTCACTTCTTCACCCCTCTTGTGTTTTTCTCGTAAAAACATCCCCCTTTTACCCAGTTTACTAATTAAAATGACATTGTAAGAGGATTTTCTGCGTGTTGGTTAAATATATCACGCATTTAGGGGAGGGCTTAAATCTTTAAATGGGATACGTA
The DNA here is from genome assembly GCF_024334085.1 of Lutzomyia longipalpis. Classification (NCBI taxonomy): domain Eukaryota; kingdom Metazoa; phylum Arthropoda; class Insecta; order Diptera; family Psychodidae; genus Lutzomyia; species Lutzomyia longipalpis. Next base: position 7,511,166 of record NC_074710.1, read on the forward strand.
CAAAGTTAAGTTGAAAATTGAATAAATTGCTGGGAAGAATTTAATGGTCAAGCAACATACTTTTGGGGTGTCTGCTGTTTGATATAAGAGAATATATGGCAAAAGATGTAGATGTGTGATTGTTTTTTTTTTCACAAAACCCTCCCTTAAATGCACTTTCACGGTCACAATAATAAATTATGCATGTGAATCATAATGTTCTTGTATTATTATTACTGTTTCAACTATGATCTTGGGTGCGTGTCCCTTTCTGGCTCATGTAATCCCCCATGAGAGCGTGACTTGGGCGACATGTGGCATTTAAAATGGTAACACATATAGTTCGTTGGAAGGTATATACAGTCGTGCTCTCGTGGTAGGACCGTCGTCAAAATGACTTCTACGCGGTAAAACGGCTTCAGAATGAGGAATTTTGCCTTCGCAGTGGGACAATTAGTACTATTGGAAAGGTAGGATACTAATTGTCCCACTGCGAAGGCAAAATTCCTCATTCTGAAGCCGTTTTACCGCGGAGAAGTCATTTTGACGACGGTCCTACCACGAGAGCACGACTGTAATGTAAAACAGAAAGAGCCAAGAATCAGGAAGGGCTCTAAGTCAGCAATAATGATGAAGTAATTTATTGTTTGTTTTATTTTTGGTATAAAATGTGAAACAAGAACAATTTGTGGAGACAATGGGCCTTATTCAGCGACCAAGAAACCCTTGAAATTCGCTTGAAATCTTGAAATTTCAGTACAAAATTTAAAGATTTCAAGGGTTTCTTGGTCGCTGAATTAGGCCCAATATTCTAGATTGGAAGATCTTTTCTTTTATTTTATTTATGTATCTTCTTCTCTACTAAATGGTGCTTTTCATGGCATGAGAGAAGATGAGAGAAGCATTTTCAATTGTGGAGAAAAGACAAAAGCATGCATTTGCTATCACGAAATTGGCAATACCTATTGGCAAAAATCTCCACCCATTTGTAAATATGCACATTTCATTAATAAATTGTTTATTTTTTTTTTCAAATTGCAATTGAGTTTTATATACATTGTACATAAATTGAAATATAATATAAAATTGTGGAATTGATGAAACTTCATTGTTGTTTATGAAATAGCACTTTGCGTGTCATTATCAGTGATTTTTTTGCACCAATTGCAAAAAATAAACAGCTACAATTTTCCCTTCTTTTTCCGATTTATTTCTTCTCATTTTATTTGCTTGCCAATATTTTATATACCTACAGTAACATGCTGTGAATATTAAAAAAAAATGCGAGAGAGAGAGAGAATGCGAGAATGAGTGAAAAAAATCTGAATTAATTTACAAAATTCTCCTTTAATTAATTACTTCTTTCACTTGAATGCTTTTACCCAAAGTCATTCAACATAAAATTCAATTAAAATGTTAAAATCGATAATAACAATTTGTGAGGTTGTAGAGACTTTTTTCTGTAGGACGTAATTTTTTTTCTCAGAAGGGGATTGAAATAATAAATTATAGGATTTATTGTTGATTTAATTTTTCAAAGGAGTTTATTTGTGTCTGTAAAAATCCTTATTTAAGGATATTCAATTGTTATCGGGATTAAGCGCAATATTGTTATGGAGTCAATTGGAAAAGTAATCGTTAAGGAAACTTCCGGTTTTTTTTGCACTGTGGATCAGTTAGAAAATGCTGGAAATTCTTCTTCTTTTTCTTCGTCTTCTATAGCATGATTAGTTTCCCAAAATGAATCCAAATTCGTCTTATTGAGGGACTTTGTCTCTCTGACTAAAGCTCGAGACTCAATGAGAGTTTTTTTTAAAACAATTTTACATTAAGGGAATTTTATTTCCTTAAAAAATTCCGAAAATTATTTTATTAAAAATGCAAATAATTACGTCACCATAGTATTTTTTGTCTCTTGTAATGCCTGGGGCATCAGATAACTTCGAAATTAACTTTTAAAATATTTTTAGACGAAGCATTTGCATGAAACACTTTATAATTTTTATGGAAAAAATAATGAAAAATATTCCCCTGAAAAATAAAATAAAATTAGAAAATATGAAAAGCTCCCAGAAAAGTCTCTCGAGTAAAGTAGCTTCTTATATAGGGAATATGCACAATAACATAGGAGCGTGATGACATGAAATCATTGAGAAAAAATATTTTAATATCTTTTGCAGAGAAATGAAAATAAATATTGCACAGAGAAGCGTTTGCTTGAGATACATTTTCATTTTCTTAAATGCCTTTTATTATCTTGAATCAATTACATTGCGAAATCTCCCTCTGTGTGCCACCAAAAGCATCATAAATTTCAATTAACATAGAAAATATGATGTGTTCAAAAAAAAAAAAACAACATTTTTTTAATTTGAAGATAAATTGTGGAGGCAAATACTACAATATAATGTTAAACATGTTGCTTCTTTTGAGTTCTCAAAATTGTTACATTTCACATAAATTCAAATCTCTTCCATTGCGAATTCATTTGTGTTTTTTCTCAAAAGGGCTCTCAATAGTTTTATTTACACAAAAATACTTTTTTTTAAAATTTTGTGATGCTTTAAGAGGGGTAATGGAGCGAATGAGGTGAAGAATATAGAAGGTTTATAATAATTTGAACAAAGTCTGGTTGTATACAGTAAGACCTTGCTAAAAGTATATTTTCTTTGTGAAATTTCTATGTATTTTCTTATGTTGAAAGTACAAATTATTATTGAATTTCTCTTGCATTTTCAACATAATTTGATAAATGTTATTTAAAAGGGAAGAAAAATCATGCAAAAATCGAGGATAAACTGTATCCTCATAATCGACCTAATTTAAAACACAAATGGGAAAAACTCACGGTGTGTATGACGTCAGAGAAACATTGTTTGTTATGTTTTTTTTTAATGTACAGCACACTGTGCATATAATGTAGTAGAAAAATACGAAGATAGAGAGCATCATGGTGATGTGAGAAGAGGCAAAAGAGAAGAAAGTCTTTAGCAATTTCCTTATAATTTCATTCTACTATTACATACATTCACAGACACATAGTGGGGGGATTACAAACATGTGGCATAATCAATCCAATCACTGTAATTTTCTTATTTAACCCCCAACGCCCACAAAATCTATTTCCGCGACAAATCCACATCGCAAAGAGGCCACTCATCATACAAATTTAATACATCCGACCACCACTGTAAGAGAAGCTCAAGCATAATCATTTGATTAAAGACAATAACCTACTATGTGGTCTACTTTTTCTTGCTCCTTCTACTTCCCATATAAAGCACCTTTTAAGCCTCAAACAACCTACGAGCCATCCACATTAAAACCTTTGCTGAAGCTCACATTTCTCCCGGCATGAAAAAGTGACAAGATGTGCATTTTGCGTGACAAAAAGGCACCACAACCAGTGGAAAAGACTCCACACAGTTAATTTTTCCCTTCACCAATTTTCCACTGCAACTTTCCACGTCATGTGCATTAAATCTTCCATGGATTCATGTCTTCTTCATCACTCCACCAAAAGTTATAAAAGAGAAAATTTCTTTTTATACCTCATACATTTACATGCGCTGAAAAAAAAAAAGGAAAAATGCTTTCATTCTCAATCATCCATTGAGTTCAAAAATGTTTATTTTATGAACTCCCACATACACTTTGTAAAAAAATTCCTGATGGTCTTTTTTTGCTCCTCCCTCAACACCCCATGAGGTGTGTGATGCAAGAAAAAAATTACCACATGAAAATTTGTTTAAACTAAAATGCTCACACGGAACATTTTCCAGATGCAAAAAAGGAATCATTTAAGCGCAAAAATACCTTCGTTTATTTTTCTAATTTTCCTCTTTTTTTCTATAAGGAAGTTGTCTTCAATATTAGCAAAAAAAAAACTCGCGGATCTAAAGAAGACAAAAAATTAAAAAGTATATATTGAGGAATTTTTCTTAGTTGATAATTAACATGTGATTTATTAAAGTAGCGATATAGAGTGAAAAAAAATAACGGCCAAGAAAAGCTTTAACAAAGGTCATTTAAACGATCTTACAAGTTTGAAATTTTTTTCATTAATTTTTTTCTAAACAATAGGTCAACAGATCATGATCACAAGTCTTGTAATCCATATTATTTGGAGAATCGGTAGAGATCAGAAGATTGCGAGATTTTTAGTTTAGGACCTCAAAATTGCAAGCTCTTATTTTACAACGTAAGATTAATAGATTCGTTTTTTTTTCACCCTTAATCCACGAGATTCGTTACTTAGAGACCCCAAGACCGTATGATTTCTTTGTGAGTTTAAAATTCATTGTCTAACACCTCAAGAGAGCATATTGAGCGATCTAAAATTAAAGAATCGAATGATTTATTAATTTAAGACACTAAAATTGCAAGGTGGGCCTGGGGTGCAGTGGATAGAGCGCTTGAGTGCGCATCCAAAGGTCGCCGGTTCGAATACAGAACCCGGCAACGCGCCCCATCCGCCAACGTGCAATTAGATCACGTTGACCGGTTGGATCAGGAGATTGATACACTCCTATCTGTAAAATGGCCCACACGTGGTAGTATCTAGCAAGGCCGCCCACTACTTCTCCGCAAGGAGAACAACAACATCATATAGGGCGGCCGGCCCTGTTCCTATATGGGACGTAGCGCCAAAATATTTATTAAAATTGCAAGATTTGTTCTTTAAAATAGCAAGATTCAAAATCTGAGACCTAGAGACAGAAAGATTTACTTGTCTGAGACTATAAGAGAACATTTATCTTTTAAGACTCTAAAACCAATAAGTTTTTCGTTTAAGATTGTAAAAATTCTTGAATTAGGCTTTGATTATTTGGTTAAAATCCCAAGATATCCAGATTCGTTTTTCGAAATCACGAAATTAATTTTCTAACAACGAAAAGTTGTTTGGAAAATTAATTTTCCCCCTGTCAGCGTCGGGAGTCAGATCACAGTCTAGAATTATGGTCAGAATTCTGCCTTTCGGGATTAAATTCGACTTCAGACTCTGACGGATATGGTAAAGCAATTTTCCAGACAATTTTTCGTTGAACATCGATATGTTGGCTTAATTAAAATTTATTTTCTGAGTTTTGAGGACTTCAACGTTTATTGTTTAAGACCCCAATATTGTAAGATTTTCTTTAACTTGATACCCTAAGTTTTAATACCTACTATTCAAGACTCTAAAACGGCTAGATTTGTATCTCTAGATCTTAACGCTACAAAGGTTTATCATTTAAGACCCCTAGATCGTTAGATCAAAAGGAAAACTCCACTATCACAGCATTAATTACTCGCCCTTTGATTTTACTGTGTACATTGACCGTTTGCTTTGTAAAAAAAATTACATTCAACCTCTTATTAAAATCACATGTTAACAAAAAAATATTGCTAACAAATTATATTAATTCAATAAATTATAGCCCAATGGTGCTTAATAGTTTCAAATGTGTTTGCAATTAAAAGCAATAGCATGTATTAGCCTAAAGTTGAACAAAAAAATTATTTAATTTACATTACTCTTGTGTAATATTGTGATACGTGCCTGGAAGTATTTTATCGCATTCATTGTCTACCCGCCTACACTATAAAAAAATTAGCTGAATTGTTTAGTAAATCTCGACGTGTCAATAAACTCTGTCGACCTTGAATTTGAAGAAAAGTGAATTCTTTTTTTATATAAGTTGACAAATAACTTTCTTTTTGGCAATACAGTGGGTGGTAAAATGTTAAAATAAATGCTTTCGTGACTAGATACATAAATCGATGTAATTTAAATTTCTTTCCCTTTATCTCTGTGTAACATGTCGTACAATACAATGGTCTTGAGATTGAAGATTTCATGATATACACAATTTTAATGCGGAGGCATCAATTAATTAATTTGTAGCTTCATTGTGGATGACCTCTCTTCTTTTAGTCAAAGTCTCGATGGAAAATGATTATATAGTGTTGTACTGAGAGTGATTGTGACACACCAATTACTGGCAATTACTTTGATTAATAGCGTGGATTTGTAAAGAAATCTTCATCAAATGTGGGAACAATTTTAAATAATCTTATGTACTTTATTTTCTATTAACATAGATTAGATTATTTTTGCTGAAAATATTGAATTATGTAATTTAAATAAGTTTTCAGAGAAATTTCTCCCGCCAGAGGGCCAAGGATCGACTAGAACGACATCTATCGGTCAAAATATTTCCATGAAATTGATTTGAATTTTTTTCAAAACTCAACTGTAGATTTTTCGTGTAAAATCTCTGCAAAATATTTTTTTTCCTGAGTGTTGTTATTGTCATTACGCGGCCATTGTCTTCTGGAGAAAACATAAAAAAATGTGCGCAATTTTATATTTCTATATCACGAAATAATGGGAAAATGTATTTCCATACCTCTTGCTACATTTTCCAAGTACTCTTTCCCATTCTTGTGCCATCTCTTCCACCCAGCCAAAACCACCCTCTCTGGTATACACCAGCAGACTATTTCCTGGTAGGTACTGTTTGAGGGAAGAATACAATGCAAACGGAGAAGTTGCATTGTTAGATGATTGTAGTGTTCTCTATGTAACTAACATACGAAGACTACGTACATTTTAGTGAGTCAGTGACCTAAATTTTTCAATAGAGACATAGATTCGTATAATTCCTTTCTTTTCCCGTATAGTACAATGGCTCCTCTATAGCACCAGAGAGTCATCATTGAATGTACATAGATACAACATAGAGTAGAACACATGTGTCCACATACTCTGCAGAGGATTGTAAATATTTTCCTCAAGTCCAACGAGGAAAGAATTGCAATTTATTTTCGTGAAAAGTTGTTTTGTTATAAATCAGAGAATGGTCAGTGGCAAATGAGAAATTTCTCTGTTGTAAAATCAATTTCAGAGAATTGTAGGACTTGTAGGATGGCAAAGGGTTTATCCTATAAAAAAGAAAACTCAGAAAATCTCTACGATTTTAAGAAGGAATAAATTCAAAGAGAAAACTCTCAAGAGTCTGTACTTAAAATAGAGAAGAAAAGTGCCCCGATAGTTAATTTCTTTGCTCCCGACATCAATTGAATGGCCTAGCTCTAGTGATCTTCAATTGATCTAGCTAGAGCAACAGCATCAAACACAAAAAAAACTCAATTGAAACGAACAAAAGAGAACAAAGTCTCGCAAGAGATACAAGTGAGACATTCTGTAATGCTTCCACTTACATCCGCTCTTACTGATTTAATAACATCTCATGTATATTTGAATGTTTCTAAATGCCTGAAGTGCATATAGAAACTCTTATAGTGAACTATATTCGATTTATCTCACATAGGGTTATTAAAAAAATATTTTTTAATACAAATTTTGTTCTAAAAAAGAATAATTTTCTGCAAAATTCTTTTTGAGAAGAATTTTTTGTTTAGTTTTGAGCAACTCTAAGAACATTTAATTTATTAATTTATAAATGAAGACTTTAAACAACAAAGAATTAATTATTTACATTAATTTTTTAATAAATTTTAAATATAATTTGATAATTTAAAATTTATGAAGAAGTCTCTTCAGCTTGGTTCAATTCGTAATATCATTCAAAACTATTTATTTGCCCCAGTTGAACAGTTGCTAGAAAACATCTTTCAGGCTTTTCTTAAATTACCTCTGAAAGATTTCTTTTATTTATTGTGTAATTTTAAATGGTAACAAGAATGCCTCTAGATGAATAACTTCCATTTCATCGAAAATTTTAAATAAAAAATGAAAAGGAAATTCAGGTTTTTTCCTAATCACCCTGTGTTGAACCATTGAATTAACTTCTTGTTCATCTTATGTGGCAACGAAAAAGACGGAAGAGTGTGTCCATAAGTATTTTTTTCATGATGGGATGTTGCTTTCTGCAGTGAAAAACATCACAAAAAATTAACCACATGACTCCCAAAAATACATGAAAATTGGAAAAGAATATTTTGTGACCATTTGTGGATGTTATCATCCATTAGCATTTCCCCCGCACACACACCTCCCCACGAAATAGTCTATTAATAGTGGTGAAAAATAAATTAATTAACAAGAAAAGCGAAGAAGCTGAAAATAAAAAGTAATTGGTCAATTCAACAATTTGCTTCTCTGAATATTAAATTGATCTATTGGATGGTTATAGTAGCTTGAACTGAAAGAATGGAAAGAATATTGTCAAGTGTGTGAAGACATTTATATTGGATGGATCGGTTGTGATTGAAATGTCTGGTTGGTTAAGTGATGTTTGTTGTCCGAAATGGCAAGTAATCAATGACCTCTGGCTGTGAGTGGGTGGCGGGGTGGCTAAAATGCACAAAATACATATACATTGAGAGCGAGAGAAAAAAAAGCCCACGCTTTTTCCTCGTTTCTCCATCATCTCACATCCATCGTATATACATGATGTGCGATTGAATATGTTGAGGTTTTCCGGCAACACAACACTGGTATGCTCCCGTTCTTGTATCTTCCTCTTTTACACCATATAAAATTGAATTAGATATTCTCCAGTTGGGGCTTATCATTGCTTTTATTTTATTCGGATTTTTTTAACTGAAATATTTTTTTGGGTGTTTCATCAATGAAACATTTGATTTGTGTTTTCTGATTCATGTGAATATCCATCAAAAATACACAGAAAAAATCAAAAATAATTAATTCTTCTCAATGATTGAATTTGCGAAAAAATAATTTCATCAATTGAAATGATCAAATTTAAATAAAGTAGATTTTACTACATACTTATATTTAACTAGTTTTCACTAATTCAATTTGTCAAAGAATTCTTTTTTGTATTGAATAAAAGTCCAAAGTGTCCAAAGTGAATCAATTCCTTTTGTGAAAATTGGAAAAATTTATTTGTCTTTATGAAACTGTGGAAAATATTAAAATCATCAATTCAAACAGTTAAAATTAATTTTCACACATTAAAAAACAAAAACTTATCTATTTCATACTACTAAAATATTTTTCATTTCCCTGATTGAATCTGCAGAAGATATTCTAATCACCTATTTTAACAATCAAATAAAATTTTAACGGATTGAATTCGTGAAAAAAAAAACATACTTCATCAAATAAAATGATCAAATTCCATTAAAATAAATTTTACTATGCAAATAAGTTTTCCTTAATTCAATTTATGAAAAAATATATTTTGATGAAAGATGAATTTATTTAAATGAAATTTATTTAACAGAATCAACGTTTTTTTTTTTTAGTCATAAGCACATTTTCACAGATTAAATTTTTTGAGGGTGTTATGCAAATTATTGTTAAACTATTAAAGAGAAAAATGCTCCGAATTATGTTGTAAACGTCTTGAGTCTTTTATTTATAAAAGCCGCATTAGTCAGTGGGAAGCCCCTTGAGTTATATAGTTGTGTCGTGCTAGATTGAAAAGAGCTAACAAAGCGGCAAAGAATGAGTGAGAGGAAGACCACAAAAATCCGTATCAGTACTCGAAATTTTTTTTCTTCCACTTCTTTCTGACGAACAGTCTGTGGTGATTGCCGGTGCCTGAAGCATTAAAATGTGCTGGAAATGTCCGTGAATATATTCTCTTTTTCATCTAAATATTACTTGACGTTTTTTTTCTTGTTCCTCCTTTAAATGTGTCTTTTTGAGCTGAAAAATAAATGGTCAATAGTGAGATATATTTGTGCAACACACCTGAAGATTTTCTTGGACTTTCCATCGTCTTCATTAAAATATTTGTGCAGTTTTGAGTGAAATTTTTGGAGGAAATGTCTGTGATCTATGAGTGAGAAAGTTGTTCTGTTTATTCTCTCTGCCAGACATCAAAAGTTGTGGGAATAATATTAAATTTCACTGCTTGTGTTAAATAAAAATGAATCACACTGTGTGTTAACGAGAAAGACGTGGAAGTGCTAAATATCTCACATTAGTAATTCAAGACAAAAAAAAATTATATAAAATTGATAAAATATTATACAAAATTCACTGTATTGTGTAATTTTTATTAGTTGAAAATTACTTCAACTTGAATTTCTCTATTAGCTATTGTACACATCATAATACAAATGAATTATAAAACTTTTGTGGTTTGTAGTGAGCTTTAGACTTCGAAACGAATCACTTTAAAATAAAAAAAAATCAATCAAAAGCCCAAAGAATGTGTCTTAGGCAAGAAGAAATTGCTTAATTTGATATCAAGGTTTTAAAATAAAGACCAATCGTCCGTGTATTTAAATGTGAATATTAATGGTGTACTTTTGGGGGCTTTTTGTTGGTGGAGGAAATGCTGAGAAAATTGGTGAAGCGATAAAAATAATGTGTGCATTACATTTTTTTTTATCTCTGACACTCACCACACTCACATAAAGATATATCAGAACACTACATGATGTGAATTAAATTAAATTAATCTTTATTTTAATACTGTTTCTTCTCATTTAATTTTTCTCAAGTGAAATAGTGTGTTGGGAATTTTATAATTTTTTTCGTGGAATTAAAAAAAATCGATGTTTTTTTTTGAAAATTATATCATAGATATTTTTCGATGTTTTGAAATTTTAACAACTCAGGAGAAACAATTTTATTTGCTTTGTAATATCAAAATAAATTTATTTATAAATCCAAGATATAAAATATTCGATGTTTTTTTATAAGAGAAAGACAACCAAGATATTTTTCGATGTTTTTTTTTCTTTGCGACAGCTTGGATTATAGTATGTATTTTGGCAAATAATGTCGAAATAAAGAAAAATTTCAATGAATTTTGAATAAAAAAATATAATTCGATGTTTTGAATGAGTATTGTATGATCAAAATCGATGTTATTTCTTTCTGATGTTTCGAAAAATATTTGTCAAAAAGATTTATTTTCATACAAAAACTAGGTATTCGATGTTTCTCAGCGTAGATATTTTTCGATGTTTTTCTACTTTTGAAGATTCAGAAAAATTGTCATTTATAGTAAAAATCATTTATTAATTAACACTAATTATAAATCTAGGATATATTTATTTCACATCTCTACATTATTTTATTAAGAAAAAAAAAAGTTTAAAATTTTTGCTCTCAACCCATTTAAAAAAAAAATAGGGTGAAAATTCACCCACATAGGTACTCAACATCGATGTTTTATGGATTTAAAAATATTTTCCGTGCTTTTAAAAAGCTCTATTGATCTTTATTAACAAATTTGTCAATAAAATAAACTAAAGACTAATAAAATCATTTGAAGTGCAAATGATTCTTCAAGGTGAATATAAATTCGTTACCCTGACTGTAGACAAAGAAAACTAATGCTAATAAGGAAACTTTTACACTATCTGCGTGCTTTATGATTTATTTTTTCTTTTTCTCTGATTAAAATAAAACTAAAGAAAAATTGTGCTCTAATCTCTGGTGTACAAGAAATTTAGGAGAAGAAATGCAAGAGAAAAGAAGACAAAGATGATGATGGTGGAGAGAGAAAGGGAGGAAAGAATATAGTTTATATAGGAATGATATTAAACGGAAACTGTGCGTGAAAATTGATATGGAAAAATACAATTTACAGACTCTCATTTAGATTTTTTTATGACTATTTTCCTCTTGCAAATGCTTGTGTGCTATTTGGTGTGTAATATAGTTTAGTTGTTGCTCTCCAAAGAGTATGGAAAAATAAATAAATAAATACAAAGACGTATGAGTGTTGGTGCAATAAAAAAAGTTGATGCTTTTTTTTGGGGGGAGAAAATAAGTGAAGAAGAAGAAAGAAAAAAAAAGATGTCAGTGCCACGAACTTCTTATAGTGGACGTCTCATGTCCGAACATTATTACTTCACAATTCCAGAACTGGAACAGATGGATGATTTGGCCAGTGAAGTGAAGATGATGAACAAGGCGATGTCACATGAAGCGGAAGCAACAGACATGACAACATTTGATGATCACGCGGAAGAGAAGCGTCGATGGCAAGAATATTGGAGTTGGTAAAGAAAATACTCTCTCACACACAAAAAAAATCTGGGCTATATACCTTTTAATTAAGAAGAAAAAAACAAACAAACATTGCCTCTATACAGCACATTGCCGAGATATTTGATCACACTTTAATATTAAAAAAAAAAAAGGACATCATGTATTTTTGTGCCAGTTCATCTAACTTTACTTGTAATGATTGAGGTTTTTTTTCTCTTTTTAGTTCCTTTTTGTATTATTTTGTTATCCTATTTTGTGCCTTTTTTTCTTTTTCTTTTATTTTTTGTCGAATTGTGTGTGTGTGTGTTTCCTTGTAGGACCTTTTTCTTTTTATGGATTTCCCGGTTAACGCACTCTGTTGTCACACATGGGGTTTTCTTTGTGTTTCCTGTGTGTGTCTGTATTTGATGCTACTCTATCTGCCCACTTTCTTGTGTGATATTTTGTTTTGTATGCTTGTGGGACAAAATGTGATTGTTTTTTGCTAGTTTTGATAAATAATGAAGAAGAAAAAGAAAAAAAAGAAAGAAAAGAATAATTTAGAATGTAATCTTTTACAAGAGAAAAAAACAGACGTATTATCTCAATTGTCTTCGAAGCTGCAATTGTCTTGTTCTTTGCAATGATGAAGAAAAAAAAAAGAATTCTCAAATGTGAAAGAGAGAGTGTGGTATAGTATAGACTGGCTCTGAAGAATGGCTGGAAAAAAATGCTGCAATTTTGCTACAAAATGACAAGAATGTTGTTGATTCTTCGTTGACGATAAAAAAAAGGAGGAAAATTAATAATGTTGCTGCTACTTATTTGTTTTTTTTTCTGTGTGCGTATTTTCTTGTAATTCCCCTTTCAGTATACTACAAAATTTTCTCACGTACTCCCACCTGTTTTTTTTTGTATTCTTGGTTTAATTTGCTGTACAAATTGGTAAATGTAGTGAATAATAAAAAAAACTAAAGTAGTTTTTAATACATTAACCCCAAATTGTTTATTTTAATTGATTTTTCTTTTCAAAAATTGGCAATTTAGTTTTTTTCTTTATAATGAATTTATTGGACATAAGAAAAATTTTATTACGACAACTTTTCTGATAGTTTCTTTCTACTTAAAATAAGGCGTAATTAGTACAATTGGTAGAGCACTCAGATCATGTGCAAAAAGTCAACGGTTCGAGTACAGATAGAACCGATAAAAAATTTGTTGAAAAGTTGTCGTTAAAAATTTCTTATGTCTGATAGAAATTTTTTAAAAGTTTAACATTTATATAAAAGGAGTTTATGCATTTAAGGGTTCACAGAGATAAATTAGAGAGTCATAAGATCTCCTACTTAAATCAAAGAGATTTTATAATTTATTCTTTTATCTTTGGAAAGCTTTAAAAATATTTTATAGTAAATATAAAATAGTTAACCACTTAAGTTTGGTTTATTTTTACTTATGAAGCAATTGCTGTAATGCTTCATTGACTTCATTGATAATAAATTTTAATTCATGTAAAAAATTAGTAAAGGAAATTAAAGATCATCAGATCTTATTTATTTTCTTCTTGTATGAAGCAAATGCTTCAGGGATTCACTTAGAAAATTCAGTTTGATATACAAAATTAAAAGGGAATAACACATGAAGCAAATGCATCAATGCTTCACAAAAAAAATTCTTTTAAAAATAGAAAAGAAAATTTAAAGATATTATCCATTCATGAAATGTGTCAATGTGCAATGTGAAAATTCTCTTTGAGATTTTAAAACTAAGGAAGATGAATGATTGAAGCAAATGCATCAATGCTTCACAGAGTAAAATCTGTTGGAAAAAAAAACATTGAAAAGGTTATAAGCTTGAAGTTTAGTGCATCAGAGCTCTATAAAGATTCAGTTTGTAATTTCAAATTAAGAAGAAAATATTGATTGAAGCATATGCTTTGTACATCAGAATGAAGCAAAATAAAATAAAATAGAGGGGGTTGTTTGAATATTTTATGGATGAATTTTTCCTAAATTATCTCAACCGATTTCAATGAAAAATCGAAAAGATTTTCAGGAGTTTGGTTGAATTCTAATTCATTTTCATTCCCTAAAGAACCACAAAATGAATAAACTCCTTTTTTTACAACTGATTTTAGCTATTTGTCTACTTTTGTTTTTTTTTCTCTGAATTATTTCATTGCAGTGAACAAAGTATTATTGGGGCTAGAGCTTCGGTGATGGTGTATGATGATATGAATAAAAAATGGATACCATCGGGAAGTTCATCGGGACTGAGCAAGGTGCAGATTTATCATCATCAACAGAACAACACATTCCGTGTTGTTGGGCGTAAATTGCAGGATCACGAAGTTGTGATCAATTGCTCCATACTAAAGGGGCTAAAATACAATCAAGCCACAACGACATTTCATCAGTGGCGTGATTCCAAATTTGTCTATGGTCTCAATTTTTCCAGTCAACAAGATGCTGAGGCATTCGCGAGGGCTATGATGCATGCTCTTGAGGTAGAAATACTTAAATAAAAAAAAGAATATTTTCTTGAAAGAAAATTAATAAAGAAATGGAGAAGAAAAAATTTTTGACGATGGTATTTATTGAAATTCAGGTGCTGAGTGGTCGCGTGATTCCCACGACGGCACCACCCCAGCAGGGGGTTAATAGTAATACAGCATATGAGGAGGATATGGGCTACAGGACAATGACACGCGAAGACGCTGCTATAATTCAGCAACAACAGCAAATTGTGGGCCAACAAGGAGTTGCGCCCTCACCGCAGACACCAACAACACAAATTCCACAGAGTCCACCGACACCTCAGGGACATCACCGCACCAGCAGGTTAGACTCATGGTAATCAATGTTGTTGTCTTTTCTTTCTCTGCATCCTTCTCATCCCTTAGTAGACACACAGACACGCACACACTTTTCTTCAAGGGAAGAATGAGTCAAAATTGATCTTTTAGACTTGAAATTGTTTTTATTTGAATGAATATAAAATTTAATTGAATGAAATTTAATTTTTGAAAATCACAAAAAAATGTATTTCCAACAAGGGGTGTTTATCTGTCGAATGTTTTGGTTTTTTTCTGGCGAATAATTAGAATATTTCCGAAGATCTGAATATTTTCATTCACATCTCTTACTACAAATCGAATAATTCGAAACCTAAAAATGAATTTAATACCTTTCGGTTTGAATTTACCGTTTTTAGGCTTGAATTTGTGAATTGTGCATGAAAATATGTAAAAAATTGTAGGAATGAATAAAGAATTATTATAAAGAATTATTATTTAGTCCTTTTTGGATTCGAATTTAATTTCTTTTGAGTTAAAATTAAATATTTTTTAGGCTTTTGATACTAAATCTGTTTTTTTTATTTAAGAACTGAAAGCCAAATAATATTTTTTGGTTTGAATTTAGTCATGGGCTGTGTAGATGTCAAAATAACGTCCGGCCCTGCAAAATTATAAAAATAAGAAGAAGAATTTACTCATTTTTAGACTTAAAATTACTTTTCAGCATTTTACACTTTTTTTTGACTTAAAGTAAATACAGGGTGGCTAGGAAATTTGGGCATGATTTTATTCGCGAATAACTTTTGATTGGCGTGAGATATCTGAAAACTTCTGCCACCAAAAGGTGCGTAAACTCAAAAAATTTTATTTGCTTTTTATTTCAAGTCAATATCTTTAAAATTTATAGCCGGTAGAGAAAAAAATGTAAAAGTTACATTTTCTATGGAAAACGATGTAATATACTGGGTTTCATGTCTATTAATCTTCCCAAAATCCATTAAGATGACCCAAAGATCATTAAACAATTGAATATTTGACTAAATTTGAATAAAAGAGGCCTTTCCCGACTTTATGCGACCAATTATTCAAGCATTCTAAGAATATTTCTGAGTAAAAGCAGATATTGCCATCATGGGTAATTCAGCGTTAATTTGACATGAAAAACAGTATATTTGTCATTAAGAAAACGCTTTTTTACGTTTTTTGCTCTAGAAGCTACAATTTTTAAGATATCGACTTGAAATAAAAAGCAAATAAAACTTTTTGAGTTTACGCATCTTTTGGCGGCAGAAGTTTTCTGATATCTCATTCCAATTAAAAATTATTCGCTGTTAAAATCGTGCCCTAATTTCCTGACCACCCTGTATGTTTTAGCTTTCTGCCTCTCAAACTGAGCCATTTTAGGACTAAAAATCAATATTTTGATTTCTTTGATGAATCATCCGAATATTGGCCAATAAATCGAATATTTTCGAAGATCCGAATAATTTCCAATCAATTAGAAAAGAAAATAAATCTCTGGATATTACCCAGGAAAGTTTCGTAAGCTCTAAATAAGTTTTTGAGAAGAAATTGTCTAAAAAACTCAATTCTCAACCAATATATTTTGAAAATTTAGCCCAAGAAATTCTATATAATTCTTCCTTCAATCAATTCTAATCGACTTATGAGAAAATAAAAATTCTTTATGCTATTTTAATGCTTTCAAAATAATTTTTAAAAGATTGTTCAACAAGAAACCTCCAGAAGGGTCACATTTACCCTGTACTCCCCTACATGGTGCATGCACACAGATATTGGATTATGGAGTAAAATAAACGAGGATGAAATATGAAGAAAAGCGAGTTATATTTTTTTAATGCGATTTCCTCTAGCTGAAAAGCCTGAAGGAAAGTTTTTTAAGCAGATTAATAACCGCAGAGAAATCCCCTTCTTCTGAACAAAATTACACAATTTCTTATTCTTTTAATGGAAAGAAAATATTTTAATTATTTTTGTTGATTAAATATTGATTTTGTAGTGAAAAATTGCACGTGTTTGAAGTAATATTTTATCTTAGAAAATTAAATGAAGAGTTAAGTGAATTTTTTTAACGTAGTTAGGAGAATGATTTAGCTGGCATCCCTTGAATTTAATTTACAATGCAAATTCTTATGGGAGAAAAAAAATAATTTGCAGTGCCCCACCGGCTCCACAACCACCCCCAATGGCTCTGGCGCCACAGGGCTACAGTCAAGGTGTTGTGCATCAGCCGCAGCAGGTGGCACAGGTGAATCAGCAAATGGTAACTGCCCAGGGGTATCAGTCACATGCGGCATATGCACAACAACAAAATTCCTACGGAGCCTCATCGAGTGTGGCGCAGCAGTTTAACCAGCAACCCATCTATGTGTCATCGACGCCACAGCAGATGCATCACATGCAGCAGCAGCACAACCAAAATGGACCAATTTACGTGTCATCGCAGGGTGTCCCCGTGGCACCGGGTCTGCCAACGTCCGCAAGCACAACGAATGTGTATGGGCAGCAGCAGCAGCAACAGCAGCAAATTCCAGGCGGTGGGTATGGTCAGAGCAATGGGCAGACTGTTGTGCAACCAATTGGGGGAGGACAAGTGCCAATACCACCTCAGATGCCACCGCAAGCACCACCAATGCCACCAGCATTCGGCGGAGGTGGTGGCGGTGGGGGAATCCCTCAGCCACCGGCAGCACCACCAGCTCCGGGTCCACCGCCACCACCTCCACCACCTGCCCATGGCAGTGGATCCGCAAAGAGTGACGGTAGTGGTCCACCAGGGGGTGGCATGGATATGAGTACTCTGGCGGCACAGCTGCAAAATGCCCGATTGCGACGGAACCAGAAGACAACCCCACCACCAGCTGAGAATAGTGGTAGTAGTACCAGTAGTGGGAGTAGTGGGAATTACGGCACAATTGGACGCACTACAACGGGTATGGCGTCCATGATGGATGAGATGGCCAAGACGCTGGCACGGAGACGAGCACAGGCCGAAAGGAAAGAGGTGAGTTTAAAAGATTTATTTTTGTTGGTAAACTTTGGTAATTTTGTGTTAAACTTGATAAACGGATTTTCTTTTAAATTCCTCTTGGTAAAAAAAAATAAATGGAAGCTTCAAAGAAAATCTGGAAAAATTCAGCAGAAATAAAATTAAAATTTCTGATCAAATTGATTTGAGAATTGAAATGAAGAATGAAAAATTGAATAAAAAATTAAGAAAAACTGAATGAGGAATTCAGCTAAAACCCCAATTTAAATATTCAGAAAAAAAAATGGAAATAAAATTTTATCTGAAACCTAATGAAAAATTCAGTAAGAACTGAAAAAAGAACTTTATGAAAAGCTGAAATAAAAAAAATAGGTAGTCAAAACTAAATTAAAAATAAATTTCAGCAAAAAACTATTTAAAAAAAATTGACTTAAAAATAATTAAAAATTAAAGAAAAGTTAAACAAAAATCTGTTGAAACTTAATAAAATAAATAGAATAAAACTACATTTGAAACTTCAATAAAGAAAAAAAAAGTGAATTGAAACTTTTGCTGAAACTAAATAAAACAATCCGCAAAAAATGAAAAATAAAAATAGAATGAATGAAACAGATAAAACTAAATTGAAAATTTAACAAAATTAACCAAAGATTTCAGGTAGTCAGAAAAAATCAAATTAAACCGAATGAAAATTACAGCAAATAAAAATACGGCAAAAAACTGAATTAAAATTTAAGAAAAATTGTGAAAAAAAAATTTTAAAAAGCCTAAAGAAAAATTCAGCATAGATTTCTTTAGGTATTCAACTAAAACCGATCAAAAATTTCAGTTAAAACTTCTTAAATATTCAGCAAAAAAATAAAAATAAAAAATTTTAGATAAAATTTAATGAAAGATTCAGCAAAAAGTGAATAAAATCTTTAAGTAAAATTGAATTAAAAGTTCAGAAAAAAATTAAATAAAGCTTTTCCTTTGATAAAGTTTCCGTTTAATCGGTAAAGTTTTGATTTTTCAGTTTGTTAATGATTTTTTGATCAATTTTTTTAACAATTAAATTTTGCTAAAAAAACAAAGATTTCCCTAGAAGCCCTAGAACTATTATTGTATTTTATAATCTAAATGAAGATTCGGGAAAGGTGAATAATGGTTCCTATTCTGCGATAAAATAGAATCTTTAAAATTTCAAGAATTTCTTTTGAAAGGAATTGATGCCCACTTATATGAAAGATGATCCTCTATCGCAGAACAATTTTAACCCATTCCATCTTGTAGAGGATCAAAAAACATTGAAGAATCGCGAGAGAAACTCCCCAAAATCCACTGGGATCACATCGAAAAGTGCAAATAAAAATTGTCAAAAAATTCAAATATTGCGACGCCATTTGACGTTTTTTTCCCTATAAAAAAATGTTTGAAAACTTTTTTGTAGACTTGTCGCTCATTTTCCGTGGAGTTTTTTTTCTAGTCAAAATAAATGTTTATTTTTTCGTTTCTGGAGTGATTTCTACATCTGAATCAGGTGATCCACAGCGAAATGAAGCTGAGGGAGGTTAATAGAACCAGCCCTTTGCAAATCAAAACAAATCTTTTTACATTTTTTTGGGCCTCTTTGGCAGTGAGAATTTTAGCAAATCTTACCGAGTTGAATCTCATCCAGCGCAATATACCTGATTCTGATGTATAAATCAATATAGTAGTCAGTATCCGGAAACATTCGACGGAGTCTTCAAGCAAATCATGACCAGCACGGAAGACATTTCGGATATTGCTCCTGAAAGTCTCCTTCTGAGATTGGAACACTGAGCAAGTCCACAAAATCTTCATCACCGTCTTCCCATACAGTCGTGCTCTCGTGGTAGGACCGTCGTCAAAATGACTTCTCCGCGGTAAAACGGCTTCAGAATGAGGAATTTTGCCTTCGCAGTGGGACAATTAGTATCCTACCTTTCCAATAGTACTAATTGTCCCACTGCGAAGGCAAAATTCCTCATTCTGAAGCCGTTTTACCGCGGAGAAGTCATTTTGACGACGGTCCTACCACGAGAGCACGACTGTACATCTTCCCCAAGAGCAATGACTTCCTGGAGCTGACAAAAGTGATTCTCAACTCTCATTTTGCCTCTCAGAGTTCTTTTCTGCAGAATGCCCATGAGGTTTTGCTGGAGAAATTGGGACTTCCGGAAGCGAAAGATTTGCTCCGGCACATTGAAATTGAATCAACGGGCAGTGAACAGAGATTCTATGCCCTCCTCCTTGTTGCATCCGCTCTCGAGAAGGCTGCAATGTCAAGAAAGACATCCGGAAGTCTCATGAAATTATTCACAGCAATAAACTCCCAATGAGTTTGTTTTCTCAGTGCTTTGAGAGTATCATTAGATGCACAGACTTCCAAGGAGCAGAAGATTTCACAGATTCAGATGTAGAAATCACTCCAGAAACGAAATAATAAATATTTATTTTGACTAGAAAAAAACTCCACGGAAAATGAGCGACAAGTCTACAAAAAAGTTTTCAAACATTTTTTATAGGGAAAAAAACGTCAAATGGCGTCGCAATATTTGAATTTTTTGGCAATTTTTATTTGCACTTTTCGATGTGATCCCAGTGGATTTTGGGGAGTTTCTCTCGCGATTCTTCAATGTTTTTTGATCCTCTACAAGATGGAATGGGTTAAAATTGTTCTGCGATAGAGGATCATCTTTCATATAAGTGGGCATCAATTCCTTTCAAGGATTTCTTGATCGCATAAAACGACAAAATATTTCTATTTATATTTTTAAACTTATTCTCTGTTTCAGCCGGACTCTGATGACCTGAACTCGTCACGACGACCGTGGGAGAAGTCAAATACGTTGCCACATAAATTAGGGAATGCCGCTGGGGGTGGTAATTCGTCATCACCAAATGCAAGTGGAGGGAGTGGCGTTGGAGCTGGTGGCCCAGAATCCCCACGACCACAACGAAAGCGATTCGGTAGCGCTTCTGAAGAGACAATCCTAAAGGTTAGTTGACTTAAAAATAAACAAAATAAAAACAAAGAAATCTTGTGTGGTGACCTTTATCAACAAATATCCATTTTCGTGGTTTTTTTCTGTGTTGGTCATTGCAGCAAGTAAATGGCGATGGGCTCTCACTTCCTCTCACAGCAGAGCTGGATAATATTAAGGCTGAAATTCTTCGCGAAATGAGAATTGAAATAAATAAGGCGAAACAAGAGATTATAGAAGGTAAATGAATTCATCTCAATGAAGATTTCTTTTGCATTTTTATTGCAATTTTTACTTTGATAAATAATTTCTTTCTACTTTTATTTTCCACACAGTAATTAAATCGGAATTCAACCGAAGGTAAAAGAAAAAATATTTCAAAGAGGATGATGGAACTGGCGCTGAATTCTACTAAAAAAAAAACAACAGAAACATTGATATAAGTACGCGCGGAAATTTTTAAGGTAAATGTCACAAACAATTTATACTAGCTCTTCTCCATTCTATCGCTGTATTTAAAACAAGAAAAAAAAGTAAGTGAATGTATTAAAAAATATTTATACATTTTATTCGGGGATTTTTGGGCGTGCATGGGGGGATAAAATATGTGTAAGTAAGTAAAAAAAATCGATATTGAAATGAAGCAAAGAAGCGTGAAGATTTTATAAAAGAAAAAAATCCACTTATTGGTGAAAAATTTACAAGATAATGAAATAGTAAAAAAAAAAAGAATAATATATAATTGCGATATAGAATTATAAATAGAAAAGAAGAAAAACGAAATAAAAAAAAATAGACTAAAATCTCTTCACATTGCAAATTGTTTGGGCGGGAATGTGGAGATGAAGGAAGCAAATTGATAAATAAAGACAAAGATAAATAGCATTGAAAAGAAAATTTAAAAAAAAATAACCAATCTTTAGTAGATAAAATGCGTAGAATTGAAAATAAACGATTAACTAACACCACAAAATCTTTTCTGAGGCATTTTGTAGTGAAATGGCAGAGAAAGGAAATAACCCAGCAATAGTCAGAGAATGTTTCAAATTCTTTTTCTTTAGCACAATTTGGGAAAAATAATTATTTTGAGGCATAATACCAAGAAAAAAAATCTTTTCAGTATTCTTTTTGGCATTTTTTTTTCAATTAAAAATAAATTAAGATTGAAGAAAACAACATAATGGTCGGTTTCAATGAAATTGCTATGAAAAAAAAAATTTAGGAATTAAAGCAAAATATTAAAGAAAAAAATGCTCCCTAATTGTATTTTATTTTATAAAGAATCTCATTACAAATCATTCCACAGAAGATTGCATTTTTTTTTGAGTCAGTTTGAAGAAAATCTTTTTGGCAGAAGCGTCAATTTAGAGAAGATTTTAAAAGGTTTTAAGTGTTGGTTTGTTTTGGATATTTCTTGGACTAATTTTAGTTGTCATCTAACTTTGGTTTTTAACAGTAAAACTCATTAAGAGTAGGAAATTTATTTACAAAGAAAAGTCTTAAAGTTTTACTTGACGTTAAGATGAATTTTCACTGATTTTAATGAACATCGAAATGAACAGTAAAACTTGAAAAAAAAACACGAAAATAGTTCAGCAAGAATAAAGAAAAACTGGAAGGGAATTCCATAGAATGGGAAAGATCTTAAAATATTTCCAGAGTACCAAATCAAATTAAAATTTCAGCTGAAATTTAAACGATTTCGGGGGTTTTTTGGTCGCTGAATATAACCCAATATTAAAGTATCTCCACAAAACTACAGAAACCGGTAAAAGGTTCCGCAAAACGTGAAAGACTCCGTTGAAGTTCTGTAGTTCAATGGAAACAAGGAAGAAAAATCCACAGAATGTGAAAGATTTTTCAGAAGCTAAGTGGAACTACAGAAATCGATGAAATGTTTTGTTGAGAATAAAAAATATGAAAAGAGTTCAACGAAAAACTAAAAATCCGAGAAAAGTTTCGTAGAACGTAAACGAATCTACGAAAGTTCCGTAGAATTACAAAAATTCTATGAATGTTTCGCAGAACAAAAGGTTTCACAGAACTTGAATGATTCTACAGAAATTCCGTCAAAACTACAGAAACCCAAGAAAAGTTCTGTAGAAACGGAAGAAATGTTTCACAAAACTATAGAAATTAGAAATTAGTGTTGCACAGAATGTGAAAAATAGTTTCATAGAACACTGGAAACCAGCAAAAAATCCGTAAAACGCGAAAGATTCTAAAAGCCAATTTCTTCTTAACGTTTAAGAATTAATTTTTTTTTATTTTGTGAATTTTTTTTTATATATCTTGTGTTCTGCGAAACCAATTTTCTAGAAAGCTTTGAGAAGTACGTTCCGCTTTTAGGACGAAATTTTCTACTCTTGGCGACGACCGGAAAAGCAAGGAAAATTGTCTCACGCCAGGTTCAATACAAAGTTAATTTTCTAGATTTATTTTTTGCAGTTCTTTTTTTTTTAAAGTTTCTCACATTTTGTGGAACATTTTTTTCACTTTTAATTCCACTTATGTATTACTCATTAGGAGATCGTGACCCAATTCGGACGTCTAAAGGTCCCCGCAAAATGATAAAAATGGTATAAAATAAAGAGCAATACTCTTAAATTTGGTACCATTTTAAAGCCCATTTAATGCTCCTTTAACTCCCATAACTTTCTACATTTAAGCTTTTTTGGTGGGAGCTGAGGTGCTTTCTACATTTAAAGTTTTATCAGTTTTAAGTAGTGGAGGATTGAAAAAGGTCCGAATTGGGCCATGTTCGCCTAAGCATTATTTAGAAAAATCGACTTTGATCCAGCCGGGTATTTTTTTTTTTGTATTGTAAGTAGGTATTTATTACGTTTCGCGTAAAAAACTAATTTCCAAAATACTGACGCTTCTCCAAAAAAAACCACAGAAATCTTTGAAAAAAAAAATTAATAAAGCAAATAATTAATTATTCTTCCAAAAAAAAATAAAAAAATATATTACTTTCAATGTAAAAATATATATTTAAAAAAGAAAATGCGAAGTGAAACAAAGTCAAAAATACTTCCAAAATATTGAAATATTAAAGTTCAAAATGTATTTCTTTAAAGAAAAATTTTTCATTGAAGAAATTTATTAAAAAAAGAGAAATTATTCAGTTGATTCTTTGCTTGAAAACAAATTAAAGTTATTTATAAAAAAGAAGAATAAAATGAATTGACGCGCGCGGAAAGTTGAATGGGATTTATGTAAAATTATTTTTATACAAAAAAAACTAAAGAAGAAATGTTTAGAAGGAGATTGAATGAAAAGAACTGCCCCGGATCTTTATAAGGAGAGAGAGAGAGTGTCTATATATATGAATTGCATATCAACTGATTAAATTATTATGAATATTGATGATGATGATGATTATGAATGAAACAAAGAAACATTCAAGTAAATGTTTTGAGTGTGAACGTGCAAAACGAAGAATTGCGAAAAAAATCACACGCGGGTTCTCGTAGAAAAAATTTTGCAAATGAAAAGGAAAAACTTTTGATTTAAAAGAAATATTAAAATGAGAAAATGCTAGATGATAATAGAGAAGAAAAATTGCCATAAAAATATTTCAAACGGTGAAGTTAAAATGCGTATAAATATTTGATAAAATATTAAAAGAAAAAAAAAACAAAAATATATAATTATAAAAGAATTAAAATTATATAAATAAAAAAAAATACTTTTACATTTACTTAATCTCTAAAGAGAGAGAGAATGTGGTGGAGAAGAAACTAACCAATCCTACAATGAGAGCGTGAAATGTAATATAAAAAAAATATCTCGATTTATTTGTATTTTTTTTTGCTTATAAATTAAGAATTTTAGATGAATCGAGCGAATCGGGGGGATCGAAGAAAATAAAAAATAAATAGAAAACCTACCTATTACTATAAAGAAAGGACACCAGTTGATCTTCGCGAAGAGGATAAGATTAAAAAAAAAAAAAAGAGAATTAATAAAATACGTGTAAAATATTAGTTGATGGAAAAGATAAGCCCAAGTAAATGAAGTAAAAATTTTTATACAACAAAAACACAATTATTATAAAAGGTATGAAGAACTTTTTTTGAAGTAAAAAATACTATAATGAATGTATATGTAATGAATAATGTAAAACAACCACTAATCGTTCATCTGTTTCACAATATTAATTAAAAGAAGAAAAAAAAACTAACGAGTAAACTATTACTACATACGAAACGTATATCGTCTGGAGCAATCAAGAAATTTCTTCTTTTTTTTACGTATAAAGCTTGCAAAAGGATGTTTTTTTATTAAATTAAAATTATTTTGTAAGTACCAAAAATTGAAGAATATTTATTTGATTAAGCTTTAAGGACGATGTGAGTTTAACTTCATAGAAAATATTCTATTCTTGCTATTGGGAATTTATAAGATTTTTTTCTATTTTTTTTTCTTAAAAAGATTTGCAAAGTTTAACAGGTCTAAAAAATTAGTACTTTTAGACCATTTCAGCCAATACACATACCCCTATTTGAGTAGTTGAGTTGATTATGCGATAGATTCCTTTTAGTCTCGAGCAGGTTTAGTACACAAAACTTTTAAAAATGTTCTCTTAAATCCTAGTTAAATCATGATTTATTTTAGGAATAAAACTTACTTTGATATGTTTTTAGAACATATTTTAGAACTCTTAAATTATGCCCTTCTTTATCTCAGAATACCAAAATTTTGCAAAACTTTTGTTGTAGTACCCCAAAGAATTATCCCCAAGAATAAAATGTGTCTTGGTGAGAACGGTCTAGATTTGTACTAATTTTCGAGACCTGTGAAATATTGCAATTATCTACCACAGAATACTATAAAAAACTCACACAAAAGTCTTTAATAAAAAAATTTTATTTCATTAGCTAAAGAAATTATTATTGCTTAAAATATATCACTTCTGTTCGTTCTTTTTTATTTTTAAATTTCGTTCAGTGTTGTGTGAGGCATTTGCAGCGTATTTAGTTAGCTCCTTTTTTCTTTAAAGCTAATTAATAAATTATTCTTCAATTTGTGGTTGGACTGTGATTTTTTACAAAGACTTTTACATTTTTTCCTGCAAATTTTCAGTGTTTAACAAAATTGTTTCCTGAAGCAAATGCTTTTTTCAGTTTTTTTTTAAATAATAAGAAATACCAAAAAGAACTTTGGTAAATATGTGTGATGACTAAATATTTTCTCTTCCAAATGATCTCGTTACGAAAAGGATAATTTAAATAAAAAACATCCCTTTGTGAGTCATTAAAAAACATCCGTCTACTCATACAAAAAAATGTACGTTTATAAAAAAGTGAGAATGAAATAAAAACTAATCTCTAAACAAAAATAATATAAAAGGCCTCATCTCGCGCATTTTCTAATATTATATAAATATTAATAGCAATTACACAAATAAAAAAAAATACAAAGAAAAAATACAATTTCTTTTTTTGTTTTGGAAAAGAGAATTATAATAATGAAAATTCATAAATCAAAATTATTTTTTAGAAAAGATAAAAAAGCAGATAAAAAACATCTTCAACATAAAAAAAATCTAACCAATATTAGTTCCATTGTAAATACATTAATAGGATTCTTTTTATTATATTATTGAAAAGAAATGAGAAAAAAATAGCAGTATTTAATGTTTATAAGAACAAGTGAAAATATATTAACTTTTGTATCTAATTTTTCAACTTTTTTTTTTACATTTTTACACCAATAATATTTCACCTAAACACACAAATTGTTAAATAAAAAAATGGAGTTGAGAATAGAATATGTTTGTAAAAGAGATAAAGACAAAAATAAAAAAATTAGCACACTCTCAACGGAAATCTTCCATATTTTCACACACAATATCCATTTTTTAAAGAATGTTATTTTCTTTTTCTTTTAAAATGTGAATTTTTAAAATTATTTGAAATTCAGTAAAAAAGCATTAGCGGAATTTCACAAAATTGAATGCAAAATATAATTATTGAAAAGAAAAAAAAAAAGAAAATGAACATAAAATTATTCATGAAAAAACATACGAAATGAAATGAAAAAAAAATAGAAATATTTAAACCAAGATTTAAAAAGAAACTAAATGGAAAAGAAAGAAATGTAAGGAAAAAAACATATTATTAATATTTATTGCTTTTTGGATATGTGTACACATGACTAAACTTACTATTGAATAGAGAGAATAAATTTGACAATTTAAAGTAAAATCTTGTTTTTTGAATGTTTATTTCTTCTTCTTTTTTGGGGTTCAATTCATTCTTTTCCTTCATACTTTTTTTCTTTTTTTTTTGTTATGATTGTTCTTTAAATTTAGGAATTTCAGAGTCGAAATTTTTTCTTTCAGTGTTTGATTATTTAATTTCAGAGACTTAAATCAGAATAGGTACGTCAAACAAAATAGAAAAAGAACGTCTTTTAGAACAGAAACGTCAATCGTTTAAGAAAAAACGTCAAATACTAGATAGAAAACACCGAACGTCAAAAAAATCACAAACGTCAAACTTTAATGAAATAACGTTAAATTTTAGTACAAAAACTTTAAAAGTAAAAAATGACCTACTTTTAGAACAGACACATCAAATCTTTGAGAGAGAGAGCGTCAAATATTAAATAAAAAACACCAAACGTTAAAAATTTCAAACTTCACAAAAGAAATGTCAAGAAACGTTAAATGTCAAAAACTGACCTACCAATTTTAGTACAGGCACGTCAAATCTTTGGGAGAAAACGTCAGATATTAGATAAAAAACACCAAAAGTTAAAAAAAAATCTTCAACGTCAAACTTCAATGAAACAACGTCAAATTTTAGTACAGAAACGTTAAACGCCAAATAAGACTACAAATTTTAGTACAGACACGTCAAACCTTTGAGACAGAACGTCAATTTTTAGATAGAAAGCACCAAACATTAAAAACTTTCAAGCCTCACAAAAGAAATGTCAAATGTGAGTAAAATAATGTCAATTTTTAGTACAGAAACATCAAATGATAAAAAAAAATTAAAGCTTTGAAAGAACTTGTCAAACTTCAGAGCGAGAACGTTATATTTTAACAAATAAATTTCAAACAAAACGTGAAACTTTTTCAAACGTTAGAAAAGAAACATCATCTTTATATTTATTTTATTTTATTTTAGGTATTATTATTTTTATTTTTGATTTTCCATCTTTAATTTTAAGAATACTTCGTCTTAAATTCAACAAGTTTTTTTTCAATTAGTTTTCTACAATTTAACTTATATTTAAATTAAGACTGAATTCTCAAGTCCGAAACAATTTAAATTGAAAATGCATCTTTTAGAGTTTTTTCACGTCTATTGTTTGAGACATTTTACCCCAGTCTCCTCTAAGTTTCTTTCAATCAAACTCACTCCGTCTTTTTTAACATTTTCCGTTCTAAAAAAAAATCATTTGAATATATTTTTCATTGAGGAAAATTGTGGAAAATTAATTTATTTGTAGCGCCTGCGCACCTGTGTGTATGGAGTGTCAGGATATACGTAGTGATTGCCTCCCTGCTTGGGCACTTTGGGGTACTTTTGGGTGGATTTCCCTTCGCAATTTTCGTATGCTTTTCACCCCAAATCCGTGGAGGGGTAAAATACGAGTTTACTGTCTTTAGTGGAAAAGAAAATTCTTCCTCATGATTTTCTCATTGTTTCTGTAAAATATTTCACAAATAAATAGAAAATTTAAATCTATGAGGTAAGTAAGGGATGAAATTTGAGAGATTTTCTCAAAGAGAAAAAACTCTTTTGGTGAGATTTTTCTTCATGTGGAGGAAGGAAGATTAATTTGGAAGCTTTTTTGTGTGTTGTAGTCAAAATCTCGAGAGTCCAGGATTCGCAGATGCGAAAATGGACATTTCGTCGGAAGCAACGTCCCAATCTCAGGAATCCCCAGGTGTCATATCGCCCGATGATGATGGGGAACCCTTCCAGCAGCGTGATCTCACAACACTCTCCAATGAGGAGACAGATGATGCACAGAGGTACAGTTGCGGGGTACCTAAATCACGGAGCTACACACGAAGTGGCCTAACGCTGACCAGCAGCCATCCGCTACAGCAGTCCCCCACGGTGACTGATAGTGATTCGGAGAATGGACACCACAGAGCCACGAAACGTTTTGTCTTTCCGGACGTTGTGCCCGAGAATGAGGCGACGCATCGCAAGACACAACCCGCCACGACAACAACAACGCGTGCAACCATTAGTAGTTTGGACATTGTGGACAATCCCCATGGACGACGAAAGGTGATGCGTGATCTCAGCCCCGAGCGGATGGGTGGTAGTAGTGGTTCGGAGCAGGATTTGTCGCAGTACCAGGCATCGGTGACGCCCTCATTTCAAGCTGTAGCCCTTGTTGCACGTCCCATCGCCACGTCGTCCAGTCAGCAACAACGAAAACACACAAAGGTGCTGCCGCAGGATCAACTGTCGGATGTCTCCTCCGTGGAATCCCTGTCAAATCGCAGCTTTGACGATGACTTCGACCCAGATGTCATCTCCGGGAGCCCCGTGAGCTCCTTGTTTGACAATAACCTCCATGAGGATGCCACGAGGGAGGATTGTGCTGAACAATCCACCACCGATTCGGCACGTCCAAAGCACAAAATTGTCCTACCAGACGGACGAATGCGGGAGATTGATATGAAAGTCATTGAACCGTACAAGAGGGTCCTCTCGCACGGTGGATACCTCAAGACTGCTGGACACAATGCAATAATCATCTTCAGTGCGTGCTACCTGCCCGACAGATCCCGCATGGACTATCACTATGTCATGGATAATTTATTTCTGTAAGCTCAACGGAGCTTTTAGGCTTCTAAAATTTCCCTAAATTCCTTAACTTTCTCTTAACTTTTTTAAGGTATGTTGTGCAAACGCTAGAGCAGCTAGTAACTGATGACTACGTCATGATCTACCTCCATGGTGGATGTTGTAAAAATAATGTTCCTCCATTTCATTGGCTGAGAAAGTATGTTTAAGCAAATAATTTTGTTTGAAAAATAATAATTTAACCGAAATATTGATCCTTCTTCCCCCCCTCCACCTAAAAACCCACCCACACCACACATAGATGCTACCAATTGCTGGATCGTCGGCTCCGTAAAAGCCTTAAAACTCTCTACATGGTCCATCCAACGTTCTGGCTTAAATCCCTCGTCATCATGTCACGTCCATTCATCAGCTCAAAGTTTTGGCGAAAATTTATCTATGTGAAAAATCTCGAGGATTTGTACGAAATGGTACCCGTTGAGAAGGCAGCAATCCCCGAAAAGGTCAAACAGTTCAACTCGAGAGCTACGTAAAATGCTGGGAAGGAGAAAACTCTAAAATGAATAACTTCTTGTACGATTTGATGCATCCCATCGTCAAGGAACTTTTTTCTTTTTGTATAAAGAAATGTTAATTTGGTCACAGAAAAGAAAAAAAATCTAGGGTAACACACGTATTATGTCCTTAAGTTGAAAATGTTTATTTTTTGTTTGGAAAGAAGCAATATAATAGTGTGCTTAAATAGTATAAAAAGAAATGTCTTTTATTTCTCAAAGTATTTGAGGATTTTTCTCACGAAATTCATTGCTTTTATTGCGAGAAGATTCCTCTAAAATGAACCAGAATCACGGAAAGGATCAAACTTAATTTAATTTGTTAAAATATACTCAGGTATTCACACTCTAAAATATCTAATCAGACGGAATTTAGCTTGCAAAAATAAACAGAAATGACTAAATTATTAAAAAGCTGCATTTAAATAAAAAGATTACGTGTGCCCACTCCAAGTTTGAACTCAATCCTGACTATTTTAACTGATTTAGATCTCTGAAAATGCATAATTTCAAGAAGGTAATTCATATTCTCCTGCCTGAACTGTTAATTTTGTTGAATTCTGCAGAGTTTGCTGAATTTCTGAGATTCTGCTGAATTTGAACTTAATGAAAAGTAAGGAATTGATAAGAAGTTTTGCACCTGAAAAATCGATTTAATATATTAAAAAAACGCTGAATGATGATTTTTTTTTAATAATAAATTATCGAGAATTGCAGAATTTGTTTAATTTTGCTGAATATGTAGAATGCTGAAATGGCTGAATTTACTCAGATGATGAATTTAAAAACTCATATGACCGATAAAACTATTTTAAAATTACTTCTAGGTACTTCACTTCTTTATTAATTTTTTATATTCTGATTTTTTTGTTATTTCATTTTTCTTTCAGTGACTGAATATTAAAATTTAGCAATACGTTATCATTGCTGAAATATATGATTTCCTAACACATATAGCATTTATACAAAAAAGAAAGGTATAAAAATTCTTAGCATATAAAAAGTTCTGGCAGTTAAACTAGTAATTCAGCAATGGGAGAAAAATTAAGAATATAAAAATAGAAATTTAGCTTACAGAAAATTCAGCTAATTCAGAATTTTTTCAAAGAATTATTTCTTTACATTTTGCACGATCTGACGACGATGTGTTGTAATTTGATTTATAATTATACCTACTTATTTCTCCAGGCGCTGAATTTATGAATTTTTAATTCAGTACTTGAATGAATTCTTTCTCAATCTGCTGAATTCTTTCTTTACAAATATATTTCTTAAGCTAAATTCTTTTTCAGCTACATTCTAATTTTTAATTTTTTGTTTGCTATAATGTTTCTTCGTATGCTGAATTTTTCATTTGCTTAATTCTTTCATTTTACTAAATGTTCTTATTGAGTTGCTGAATTTTGTTTTTGTTTGCTGAATACTTTCTTCATTACCTGAATTGTTTCTTGGTTTGCTAGATTCTTTCGTTTGCTGAAATCTTCATTTGCAAATATTTTTAGCTGCATTGTTTCTTGGTTTGCTAAATTCTTTCAATTTGCTGAATTCTTTCTCCGTTTGCTGAATTCTTTTCTTACAAATCAACTTCACCTTATGCTAAATTCTTCTATTCAGTTCCTAGCTTATTTCTTTGTTTGATAAAAAATTTTTTCGTTTGCTGAATTCTTCATTCGCTAAAATCTTACGTTTTGCTTTATTTTCTTTAGTTGCTGAATTGTGTTTTCTTTTGCTGAATTCTTTCTTAATTAGTTGACTTGTTTCTCTGTTTGTTGAATTCTTCCTTTATTTGTTAACCCTTTGTTGACTAAATTCTTTCGTTATTAAAAGTATTTTTAATTTGCTGAATTTTCTTATTCAGCCGCTGAATTGATCATTTCATTAACCTATTATTTCTTCATAAATCTTTTGTTTTTACAAAATTTGTCCTTAATATGCCTAATTATTTTTTCCGTAAGAATGTTAAATTCTTCTCAAATTGCTGAATTTTAAAATTCAGCCAAATAACAATGATTTTTCGTGCACATGGCTCAATTCCAGCTCCACAGAGTGTAGTGTGGAACCACTGTGTGGAAAGCATGTGGCATAGAATTAATTTGGCGCGTGCGCTCATGGCGCCAATGATCAGGGAAGTGAAACCTTTCTGTGCCTCACTCATCGTGGCAATAGAACGCAACCACTTGCATAAGAAAACGTTCTAAACATTTTCTTCTCATAATTTTATTCTCATTGCCCCCCACTTTTGTTGGAGCCCGCTGTGTTCTTCATTTAAACGCGAAACAGCCAGAGTGTGTGTGTGTGCACAAAAAGACATCTTGTGGCGGTACCCCCGCTCCATGGTAGCGCGCGAGTGAAGCCCCAAAGAGTCGAACGAAACGAACTGAAACTGACGTCGGTGGCAGTTTCGATTGAATTCTTGTTGTGTTAACATTACGGCCACGAATCGCAAATTTTCTTTTTCACATCTCTTTTAGTTTTTTTCTTTCAACAACTCTACATACTTTTCTCGCCACTTGGATTTTTGTACAAGTCTCGCTATATACAATTCGTTCGGGTAAAATGGAGTGCTATATACATTAGTTTTTTTTCTCACTGAATTTCTTCGCAACTTTCCACATCAATTTTTTTTCGTGCACGCGGGGGTGAAGCGCAAAACAAAGAAATGCAATTGAGGAAATTTTATTTTGAAATGAAGAAATTCCCCGAGAGTTTTTCATTTTCTTCTTTTTGCTTTCTTTTACCAATTCAACAAATAAATAATAAATAGGTGTGAATGGTGAAGTGCAAAAATATCTATCTTCTCTATCAGTGAAGGAATGCATTTATATATTTTTTTAAACATCTTTAAAGCTACAAAAGAAATATATCTCAAAGTACATGGATATATATTAAAAATTTTCTTTCTGCATTTATGGTGGAAAAGATGAGTTAATTTGTTTTGAAATTATATTTACAATTATTATGTACAATTAAAATTTCCCCGTCAATTTCACAAATAAAAGCAGCTCTGCTTTTAAACTCCACTATTTGGCACATTAAAAACGAAAAAAGAAGAAGATTAAGAGACACAAAAAATCGCCAAGAAGTCTAAAAATAAATATTACGCTGAATAAACTTCACGAAAGATTTTTAATTCGTGCGCCTTCCATCTCACTTTGCATGGCCTTTTTTTTGCACGATTTTTCACCCTGAAACCATAAAAAAAGAGAGCCCAATAAAATTTGTCTTGACCTTTAGCAGTGGGAGCATTAAAGTTTTTTTTATTCCTCATCACCCAATGTGGCAAATTAGCAAAAACTTCAGAATTTTGATAAGAAAATTTTAAGTTTCATTTTTTGCTTCTCTTTCCCACTATAAGAGTGAAAGTGTACCCAATATCATTTATTCACGAGCCGACAAAATTTGCATAAAGAAGAATAACTTAATATTTTTTTCACACCACACCGGTGTTTTGTAATTTTATTTATTTGTCACACGAAAAAAAAATTTGTGCTCATCGCTGAAAATTCTTCCTTTATTCTTAAGAGAATTCTTTTAAAAATAAAATAATCCATTAATGGAATTACACAGAGAAAAATTATTCGTACTCTTCAAGTGTGAATTTTTTTGAAAAGGTAAATATTCGTGAATTGTGTCTGGAAATTAAAGTTCTGTGAGGAGATTTGAAGTTTCAGTGGGTAGAATTGTAGTCCAATTAAGTTGGGCTACCTAGAAAGTCTATTTGAGCGGTAGGGCACGGCTAACTAAATGCCCCACATGCGCTCCCGACGAAACTCAGAGAGAGACTGACTCATACCGGAGCGTGCTGATGGACGACGCTCACACGTACATCCACCGCCTAGGACATTTAGCTCGCACATTCCCTCCACCCTTTAGCCATGAGACTAGGGTCTGGAAAAAATTAGGACTACAGAATACTCATTTTCCCATGAAGTATTATACACAAAATTGAAATTTTTTATTGAGTTTTCGTTAAAAAAAATTTCTTCTGAATTTTCTGAACCTTCTAGACAGGTATGAGTTTATAGAGATTCTCTTAGTTTTTCTGTCTTTTTTTTTTTTTAAAAAAATATGTTATTTTAGTGTTAAAAAATATCAATGATTTGAGGAGTTAACCTGGATATGCTCAAGATTTTTTTTAAAGAATTCTTGGAAAGTCTGATTCACCATAATTGTCAAAAAGAGACAATTAAGCCTAATTCTTTTGTACGAAAAATTCTATAATTACTTCTTTTAAGCGAATCTGATCGTTTTTTATTTGAATGAAATTTTTTAGGCAAATCCGATTTAATTATTGGTTTGTCCAATATTTATTCGGATTTCTAACCTAACATAATTACCATTACATTCAATGGGGATGAATGAGACAGAAAATCAAAATTGTACTGAATTTATGTGACTATTAGGTTAGAAATTTGTGTAAATATTGGACCAAGAAACCAGAAAATATCATAAATTCGAAAGAACTCTTCTAATTTTCTAATTTTTCTTGAATAATTTGCCATTTTCTGAAGTCAAAATTTCATGTTCCTCAACTTCATTGCATTACGAATGGAGTTTCAACAATTTTAATGACGGAATGCGAGTGGATTCGTATGAAGAACAACTCGCAAAATTCACTTCAAAATTTGTATTTTTTAAAAGAATTTTTCTCTGTGTACAAAGGACAAAAATAATGATTTTTCTCCCTTTTGTCCTAAACAGGGAAGGAAAATTGTTCGCGTGTACTCTTAGGTTATTGATCCTTTATACAACCAGTCATACATTACAAAATTCGAGGATATAGAGGTCACAGTGAGGGACGACGAAGAATAAATCAGTAAGGAGGGGTGCAGGAATTATGTACAAAACATTTTGAAACTACTTTATATCCCATACATTATATATAGCTGACATATGTAAATATATTCAATCAATAGCCAAATTGTCACCCTCGTTCAATATTAATGGCAATTTACGGCGATATAGTCAATCAAATTATTATATATATGTCAATTCGAATAACATTTCTCCACTTATATTGCTACCTAACTGGCATAAGAAATTTACTTTATGGAAATTGACACAATTGACCCCCTGACAGGTGTTGGATTTTCTCCTTAAATATTCTTCATTCTCTTCAATGCTTATTTGTCTGTGTTTGAACAATGAGACATGTGGTGGATGGTTAATATATAATTTACTTGAAAAACTAAAAATAACGTGAAAACAAAAAATTCTGATTGATATACTAGGTGTACTAGGATCATTAGAATTAATTGTTGCAAGTGTTTATTACTTTGAAAAACAAAAATAAAATATAATATTTTACATAAAGCACATATAATTGGTTGATTATTCGGCTGAGCTTCATTTTAGTTTGGCTCAATCCTTTATTTAAGCCAGCTTGAATTTTTCAAGTTAAACTTAAGCTTTTTAAGCCGGGCTTAACTTTGTTATAGACAGGCTTTAATTATCCTTTCAGCCCTAATTCATTCTAATCTCAATTTCAAAGACTAAACTTAAGAAAACTTAAACTGAGCGTAAAAGAAATTAGGGTTGGTCTAAGCACCTTAAGCTCCAGTTTAAAAAACTTTAGTCCAGCTTTAAAAACTTAAGCCTTGCTTAGAAAAATGTAAGCTTGAAGTAAGAAACTTAAATAGAAGTTTATAATCAATTTTATTCAACGTTCAAAATATTTTCTTTTTCAACTCTATCTATAAATTTTCCTCGAGAAATGGTTTTGTGGATCGCTCTTGAAATCCTTTCTGTGTCTTTTAGCTCTAAAGTGGTATTGGAATTTATTCCTAAAGCACCAGAAAGTAGTTAAAAAATATTCTTTATTTTCCGTAAAATGAAAATTTTGATCTGGCAACATTTTCATGCAAGACCTTTTAAAAGTTTAAAAATATTCTGGCAGACTATGATCCAGCCGGGTAAACTATTTCGACAGCAAAGACAATTTACTACACATCGCGTATAAAATACATTTTCTGAGTATTTTACCACTCCTTAACGTTTTAATTCCTTGTTTTGGAGAACATTAAACCTCTCTAATTAATTTGTATTTTATATTGATTTTTTTTGTGTGACTTTTGTGTGTCTCCAACTACATTGTAGGATACATAAACACATTAGACATAGTAGTGGGGAAGCTTTCAAAAATGAATAAAGGGCAAATTTCGCGTGTTTGTTAGCAAAGACTAAGCAAAACTCAGCAATTACATTCAGAGAAAGAGAGAGAGAATGAAAGAGTTCTTTTAATTAGGCAAAGAGGTTGTTCGTGCGAGGTTTCTGATTCCCTCACACTTATGGACGGTAACTTGAAGATTAGGTAAAACC
The DNA here is from genome assembly GCF_024334085.1 of Lutzomyia longipalpis. Classification (NCBI taxonomy): domain Eukaryota; kingdom Metazoa; phylum Arthropoda; class Insecta; order Diptera; family Psychodidae; genus Lutzomyia; species Lutzomyia longipalpis. The sequence goes on from NC_074710.1 coordinate 7,547,505, forward strand.
GTAAACCATATAATTACAAAGGAATACTGCGTGAAGAATCTTTTCTTGTCTCACTGAAAACATGCTCAAATGGCCAATTTTGCTGCTTCTATTCTTTTTCTTCTAAAACTCTCTAAATTCAACCACAACGGCATCGAGTAAAGGCTAGACGCGATTTTCTTTGTCAATTCAACAATTTGTGGATGAGAGAATTTTCAGTGAAAAATTGCTTTATCTCCACAAAATGCCAAAAAATAAATAGACGAAACTTTTGAGCGATGAAAAAAAATTAAACGAGCACGAGAATAAAGAAGCATTCAATGCTATATAGCTTTGGGTATGTTAGCGATGATTTCGGTGGAAGTTCATTGATGCTATCTTTGCGGTTGTATGTTGAAAATTACATTTTTGCCCATTTTTATGACACAAAATATCAAATGATTTTGCTATGAAAGGGAATATTTAAGTATTTGTTTATCTCTATTCCTCTGCATTGAGCTATTCAGCAAAGTCATCAGCTTTTCTCATTTCAGATAGTTTTAGTTTATTCTGTTCCATTTTGTTTTTATTCTGACTATTTATTTTAGAGATTTTTGCATGAGATACTTCAAAAATACTTTATCCAAAATGTTTTTCATCCGACTTTGGGATCATTAATCATTGTATCATATACTATGTATTTATTTTGATTAATAACCCTTGTAATTAATTACATGGAGTGCTCGTGGAATCAACACTGTTTCCGCGCATTTTTTAAATTACTTCTTGTAGAAGTTTTCCCCCTTTTAACTGAAAATTCTTTATTTAAAAAATAAATTTTTCTTTAAATTCTTATCTATTTTATAATAGTTTTTATCGTCTTTCTTAACCAATTTGTCCATTGTTCTTACGTTTAATTAGAATTGTTCTAGAGAAAGTCGATCATCTTAAGCTAACTCTAAAATAATTTTTTCGATTTAGCTTATTACTTGATAAAAGTTCTTTTTCTCTTTCTGTAAATTTCTCAAAATTCCCCAAGAACTTCCCTTTTCATCCAAAAATTTTTTAGAACATTTCGGTTTAATTCTATTTGTATATATCTTCAGTGTCTCTATAGCCAAACTCTCTATTATCCAAACTCATTCTTATCATTTTTATCGCATAAATAAAAATGTGTTCAATCAATTAAACTCTCTCAGGGGGCATAATATTGCCCTGAAAGGTGATTAAAAGAAATCCAATAAGATAACAAAATGTTTACCCTCTTTACACATTCCATTTCCCCATTATTGCGGAAAAAATCAAAGGGGCTGTAATCAGGAAAATATTGAACTTTTTTCATTCCAAAATATTCCGGATAAGTAGTAAAAACAATTCGAAGATTTATTATTAGCAAAAAGAATCTGAATACTTTGCCTATTTAGGTTTGATCTTCAAGTTTTTGATTATTAACTTAAAGTATTATTTAAAGAATTTCTGAATGGAATTTAGAATATTTTTGAAATTCTCTTTGCATATTTGTTGCATTTCCAACAGACTTCACTATTTATTTTAAAATTTCTTTTATTTTTCACGTTTTAATGGTATTTTATGCGAATTATTTGCAATTTGCGCATTATCAAATATTCAGTCACAAAATTACGAATATTTGAGTATTATTCTTCAGTCAGAAGAAGACCCCTTCCGCTTTATAGAAATCACATTTTTTCCACACAGAGTGACATATCAGAAACTGATTTTCTATTCAATTTATTCTTATCAAAATCACCCCCATTTCAAATGCGATAGCGCACATGGAATATAAATGTTTATTGGATTGGAAAATGTTTTTACAAGATAAAATGAAGTGACAATAGCAAAGAGCTATTTGCAAGTTCTTTTATAAATATATAAATTTATTTTTCTTTGAATTCCTTCACCGCAATCACGGGCAATTTAAAATCCAATCCTTTATTTATTTCACATCGACAGGGCGCGCGTGTTATGAGAGTTTCAATTTTGGCGCCTCTCCCAGGAAAAGAAAAGAATTGATTAGACGGTTTTTTTCGCACATCCCCTTGACAGTGCTAATTGCCGTTAATTCTCTCACCACATGCACTGCTGGCCCAATTTCTTTAAGAAGCTCATGTGTTTTTTCTTCTTATCCTCACTCATCTACACAAGATATCATGCAAGTCTTTTTTCACCTCTATTTTTGCACCTCCTGCTTCGCACTCCAATGCCAACCAGCGCAGTTACAAACCGATTGAAGAAGTGAAGGAAAAAATGAGTCATGTTGCGTTTCTTTTGCATTATTACAGCCTTTTAAATTATTATAAAAATTATCACTGTTAAGCCATAAAGTCCCTTTAAGAGGATTAATAATGGATGAAAAAGGATATAAAGAGAGTTTCAATGATTTTCTGGGCAAAGTTCTGAATGTTTTGAAAACATTAGGACAGAGAAATCAATATAATTGTTAACCCATTATATTCCCAGGATATATTTTAATATAATTTTTGCAGAAGGGAGGACGAAATTTAATTTAATTTATTTGATTTAATTTTTTATTTAAAAATATTTTCACGCCATTCCACTCGCTGGATTTCTTACGATGCTTAAGGTGTTAAAGAAGATTTTTGTAACATATCAAAGTTAATAAAAATTTGAAGAAAAAAATCTTAGACGGATTTGGGTTAAGTTAATTGACTTAGATTGACCAGATAATGGATTTTAGTAATAATTTTTGTTAAATAATCATTTATACTTTTCAAATTAATTCAAGAAACCTATTTTTTAGAGGAATAAAAGTAATACATTGAACTATATTAAATTCAATAGCATATTCTCTGTGGAAGCATAAAAACAACCTGTTGAAATGAGCTCATAAAAGGTTTCTAATCATAGGAATATTTTCGATACAATTTTGTGAATTTGTAACGAAATTTCATTACTTCATGGGAATCATAAGAAATTGAAAATTACGCGAGGATTGAAGGCAATAAATTTTGGACGTTTACACGAATCTACCATGTCTTATTTTTTTTTTCAAACCGAAAAACCAGAAAATGTTTACGCAAAATAACCCAATTTCTTCGTTATTTTTTTGAGAATCATATGAAGACATGGAGGGAGAACAATTAAAAGCCAAACTTATTGCATGAATCATATCAAATGATGAAACAATTTAATTGAAATCTTCGGTAACATGCACAAAGTTGATGAAGAAGAAAAAAAAGGGTTTTGATTTTAAACAAGAGAATTCCGCATGTGTTGCACGAATGAATGGGCGAATTGAGGGGAAAAGAAGCTAAGAATAGAGTCATCGCAAAATCTATAGGCGGGAAAATGGGTGAAATTTACACAAATTGGCGGCTCAAGTGTTAAAAATAGCCACCGAAAAACCATCTGAAACACCAAATTTCCCCCATTTTCTCCTTCGGTGCGGACACTGTGTGTCTCCACATCGAATCTCCTCTATGGATGTCTCATTTTGCAATTTTCCCACACAGCACACACACATGAAGAAAAAATGTCTTTGTGTGTGGGAAAAGTCTGTGATGAGATGAAAAGTTTGTAAGATTTTCAATTTCTCTGGCAACGAAAAGGGAAATTCCTCAAGCACTTAAAATTCAGAATTTTTCAGCTGTGTGTTAGACATTCGGTGGGGATGGGAGTTTGGCAAAGAAAAATGACGCCTTTGATGGGGATTTCTTGAGGTCAAAGAGTATTTTTTCTATTTATTTTTCTTTTCACTTTTAATTTCTTTATCTGAATTTTTTCATGGGCACAAGAAAAAAGCAACAGCACGTGCCAATTGAAGGGGATTTTCCCAATGTAATTGAGAGATTTTCTGAAGAGATTGCTGCGGGTGTACGTTTGATTGTGAAGAATAGTGTGAAAATAATGCAAATTTAGAATCATTACATTCTCGCATCTCATTGGAAAATCTCAAAATATACCGAGTTTTACTGAAAACTTACGTAATGACATAATTTCTCCGCATAGAACATTAAGAATGAGATAAATAGGTAGGTACTTAAATTGCATTTACTTCCAATACAAACTCATGTTGTGTGTATAACCAATGAGCTGGCTCATCTTTAAGAAAATACTTAGGTACCTACACATAAATACTTAGAAATCTACCTGTACAGCTGAATTCTAAATAATAGAAAAATACGCAAATTTATTACGAGAAGAAGAAAAAAATCTTGGTGTGGAAAGATAATGAAAGAAAATCCTGAAACAATAAATTTCTTCTGTGAGAATTTCATTTTGAAAAATTTAAACAATAATAATTTCTCAATATTCCTTAAAACAGATCTTGAAAGGCCGCAATTAATCATCTGAAATAGAAAAGGAATAAAAGAAGAAGTGATCGCTGTGAGATGAAAATCAAAGGAATATCTCCGTGTAAAAGTGCTCTATAAAAATGATTTGTGTGAATAATGGCCGATCTTGCGGATCAGATCGATGATTACATCTGCAGCTTTGAAGGTGTTGGCGATCTGACAATGGATACATTGGCAATGTTAATTTTTGCATGGGCTGTTATTGCCCTCTTTGTGTTGTGGCTGTGCAAATTTTTATACAATAAATACGTGAAGAAGGTGAAAACGGACACTGCAGCAGTGCCAGCAGATGCAAAGAAAGTCACACCAAGTGCATCACTTGCTGCTGCCCCATTGACGGATCTTGCGGATAAAACGAGGCGATCTGAACCCAAGGAGATCCTCTCCAGTCGCGATGTTCGAGTAAGTTTTGCAAAAGATTCATTAAAAGCTCTTTTATCTTTAATTTTGTTTAATTAAGGAACGAATGGGGCAAAATAAATCACAAAATGTTTAGGGAAAAGCTCAAAATGTTGTATTTCCCTGGAAGATAGAGAAAAGGCATCTGAGAAAGAGTTTTAGGGCGGGAAATGAGCTATATACTTTACATTATAACGCTTTCCTTGAATTCTTTGTGACTTTTTCTGCCCCGCTCTCCCCTATGCTACATTGAAAATTATTTCTCTCAATCATTCAGGAATCTTCGGCAAAACCCCTTGGACGGGGTATTGTACGAGGTGGAGCGAAAGGTGGAGCATCTGGATATGTTCCACCGACTCCTCCAATGCGAAAGAGACTCTCAAGGAAGAGTCCTGGTCCGGAATTAAGACGACCAAGTCGTGTTGTTCAACCACCAAGCAACGTCGTCGGACCAGAAACGGTAAGTTACTCATTTTCCCTACTTTTTGAACAGAATTGAAATTAAAAGATGAAGAAGAGAGAGAGACAGAGCTCAACTATTAAATAAAGTAATTAAATAAAAAAAAAAAATGGTCAAAATTATTTAAATTTTTATATTTGAAACTAAAGAGTTTTATTCATCAGAAAAAATGTATTTAATGAAAAGGAGTTTATTCGTTTTGTATGACAAAACGGACAAAACCCATTATTCACAAAGAAATTGGAATAAACGGAATAAACAATTTTTTAGGAGATCAAAAAAGGTTTTAAAAAATGTGTGCACAGAAAAATATTCCATTTGTCAGGAATAAAATTTTCAAAGGCGTTTATTCACTTCCTTTAAATACAACCCTTAATTAAGGAGACCAATCAAGATACACGTGGAGAATAAAGAAAATAGAATAAGAAATCAATTATAAGAAACTTTCCCCATACTTCACCATGAATCAGATGAGAAAAACCTCAAAAATGCAAACAAAGACGCCACCAATGTGTTTTTTATGTCATTTAATGCATAAAAAACACAATTGTGACGTCACTGTTAACATTTTCAGGCAAATATTTTTCAGATTTTCCCAGCTAATCTTAATGGTGGAAAATAGGAAGTTTCTTTTATGATTTCTTAATCTTCTTTCCTTCTCTACAAGATTAATCGTATCTCGATTGTTCCATTGAACGCGGAATTTTTCCATACTGAAATGAATAAACTCCTTTGGAAGAGATATGCGGTGTACTTTTGTATGAAATTTTCAACTAGATGTTTAAAAGAGATTCTCTTAGAAACGTTTAAAAGAGACTTTGTTGAAGCTTGCTAAATTTCTGTCTCTCATACTCTAAAACTCATAATGTTGCAACATAAAATAAAGTTACAATTAATGTAAAAGCTCTAACGCTTTTTCTTTTTGACTGTTCGACAGATTTCTGTAACGTGGACAAGTCAAGTGTTTAGATGGCTCTACAGCGATCTTGTGATCGTCAACGAACTCCTTCACACTTGGGTGCAAACAATCAATGAATCAATGAATAAATCTCTGGAGGAGGTAAGCTTTTCCATCCATTATTGTGCTTTTTCCCTGCAATTGCGTAGAAAATCCAATTGTTTTCGTTTTCTTTTGCTTTATTTATATGGCACATAATGAAGCACGAGCTATCAAAAGAGAGAGAAAAGTTGTATCTATTTTTAATGAGCTTTTAACCCCGCGCGACATGATTGGAATTGACCTTTTGCGATTGGCGAGAATGGCTATTGGGAGAAAAGTTAATGATGGCAAAAAATGGCAATGAAATGCCAGCACAGCACAGAAATCAATGCGTCATAATTGATTAATTTATCAATATATTTACTTATTCCCTTCCCAATTAGTACTTATATCCCCATGTTGTCCATATAAGGTCAAAGAGATTGCCAAAAATCATTATTTAGAATGCCTTCTGTATTATATTCACAGAGTAATTTTTGGAGAGAAAAAATTCAATGCCACGACAATTTATTGTTAAAATTCTTTTGAGAATCACAAATCATTTATATATGTTTCCAATTGAGTGACTTTTATGCCTCTTTTCTGATCTATGAAGCTCATGGAGCTATTTTAGTGGCACATCTTCGTCATGTTTCATTGTTAAATTATTTATTTTTTAACATAGTGTAGAAGAGAGAAAAAAAATCACCACAAGCACGTCTCTTGTATGATGATGTCATCATTACATATGCACCTCTTTTAGCCATCGATGGTGTCATGCAATGACTTTCATCGAGAGTGAGAAAAAACGAGAGAAGCACAGTGCTAAATAATTTAAATGAGCCCACTTCTGTGGAGAGAAAAAGTTCAGAATCACCTCTCACAGTTAAAGTTGAATTGATTAAAAATGGAAATTGAAGTCGAAGCAAGATGATAAAAATGGTAAAAAAATAAATAAATTAACAAATCGTCATCATGCGGCACAATGTGAAGAATTAAAGGCCGAAAGTCAATTTTCTTCGCGCAAAGATATTCTTTCGAATACATTGTCTCTATGAAAAATCATCTTAAGCTTCTTAAGCAATTAAAAAAATGTTTAGCATAGCAAATAATCTCACACCGTGCATTATTTGGTCATTAGAATTACAAAACAATTTCCTGTGAGCGGTATATCACAAATATTAGATTTTTTTGCCTCTCTCTCTCTAGGCTAGAGAGAATAAAAGAACGTATACGACGTATAATTGGGCTTAATGTACTAAAATGTTTTTTTTTATTGTATTTGTTTAATGGTAAACGTGGTAAACTTATTAAGGTCAAAGGTATTAGTCCTACTTTTGGAGATTCGGAGAATTGGCAGAAAATTGCTTGCAATTTCTTTAAAATGAAATACCGTCATATGGGGTTATTCTTTGAGGTTTTGTGTTTTCTTCAATTCGACTAATTCTTATCTATGCTAAATTATAGAGGAAAATTTTGAATTTATGCTGCTAAATAAACTCTTTCTTCTAACAATTCAACAATTGCTTTTTTCCCGCATTTTTAAAACGTATTAAAAGGAGTTTATTCATTTTGAGTCTCTCTGAAAACTCATTTCTTTACTCTTTTAATAGAAAATATTTTAATCTGTTTAAGCAATGTTTTCTTGTGATTTTATAAAGCATAAACCCGAAAAAAAGTAAGGAATTAATTTGAATTTTTTAATGAGCTTCCTGCTCCTTCCAGACATTAAGATGAGTCTGTCAATTCAAAGTAGTAAAAGGAATCTTTTCCAAAGCTTTCGACGTATTACTTTGAATTGTCATATCCTCCTAGGAAGGAGCAAAAAAACACCCTAAGAAAGTTCATTAAAACCTCCTTAAAGAAACTAAAAATCCTTAAAGATTAACATTAAAATTAAACCAAAATGAAGGAAAAAGCTCACAGCTGTTAACAACAAATAAGCTTTCGCTTGAAACTACCCCCCTTCGCAGTATAAGGAGTGATGGAGCAGAAAATCAAGGAGATTTCTTCTCACCAAACAGAGCACGCAGAAAAAAATGATTAGAGCACCTGCACGAAATTGAGAGCTTTCACCCCCGCATTCATTTTGAAGAAGATTTTTATAAATATCTCACATCATTTTCTCACATGTAAATTCTCTTCTTTTTCCCGCGACCTCTGTCTTCACAATGTGGGTGTTTGTTGTTTTCTCTATGCGGGATCTTTTGCTAACAAAACAAAAGATGTCCCTTCAAGAAAATTTAGCAAATCAATCAATTGAGACCAACATCATCAGCCCAGAGGCAAGTTTACATCAACATAAAAAAAATCATGAGGTTTTTCTTTCTTCTTACGTGAGGAAAAATAATAATCGGCCTCATTATGAAAAATTTTTATCAATGAAGGATTATTTGTGAAAATTATAGCTCTTGTAGTGTATGATTATCTCTGTAGGACTTACATTGGATTTTTTCTTCTTCTCATTTTCCACAGCATGGAGTTGCAGTTGAGATTGTTAGAGTTCTACCCGAAAGCCCTCCGCCTCAGCTGACCAATATTTTCTGTGCAGCCGATGAGACACGCCAAAATGATGTGGTGAGTTACAATTTTCTTTTATTAGATTTTTTTTGCACTCTGTGAAGGAAAATCAATATTACATTGTAGAATTTTGCTTTAAAAATTTTATAAATTATATATTTTATTGTTGCTAAATATTCTTGAATAATTCTGTGGTGTATTAAATTAATCATCAGCACTTACGTGAGTTTGGTTTTTTGCAGACAATCACAATGGACTGTGAATGTACACCTGTCCTGCAGGTGAAGGCCTTCCGACAGAAGTCAGGCAAAGTGGAGACGTCGCACTACAAGGCCACAATTTCGCGCTTCCGCGGACGTCTCACGATTAAAATGGACTACTACAAACTCCTGGGGGATATGCGCTGCGAGGGCTACCCCGATATTCGTATTGGCCTCAATAGCATTGGTGCCATTAAGGGCACCACCGACGATGAGACACATTTGCAGGAAGTCGTCACGGAGATCCTCATTGGTGCCATTCGCAATACAATCTACCCCGTGGACTTTTCCATCTACTCCACATGCCCACGCCCTATGGAGCCTGAGCCGGTGGAGGTGCCACTCAACTATCCCATTCACTATGACTCCCTAGCGGGTAACATGGAACACCTCAATGATGCTCGTGCCCAGCAGATTGCATCCAATGGGGTTGTGTCCTCAGGCAGGCGGTTGTTGGTGAAAGTTCTCAAAGGGGATGGTCTCGCAGTGGCTAAAGATCCCTTCTGTGTGGTTGAGATGGATGAGCCACCGCAGAAGAATCAGACAGGAGTACGACAAGGCGCCAATCCCGTTTGGGATGAACATTTTCTCTTGTAAGTACCTTATTGCTGCCCAAAAGAAATCTTTGTGGTTCTTACACTGATAGAAATAGTTGGATATTTTGCATTTAGCTGAAATAGAATTAATTATTTACGCAAGTCAGTTAGACTTATAATTTATTAAATTTTCTTAAGATATTTAAAAAAAAATCTAATGAATATCTTAAATCATCTTAATCGGAATAAATGCATATTTTTCAATGATATTAACGAATTTCGATACCTGAAGACGACTAAGAAAAATCTTCATTTAGCCCAATTCAGCTTGACTCATAAATTCAAAATTAGATTTTTATGCTAAATACCAAACAAAGAAAATTTTCTATTTATTGAGACAATATTGATTGAATGACAATTGCCGAATTATTTATCAATCTGATTGAGACAATTATTGCTAAATTGTTCAATTTATTTGAAAGACAGACATTGCTAAATTATTGATCAATCTGATTGAGAGAATAATGGCTCAATTAATGTTCAATCTTATTGATAGACAACAATTGATCAATTGTTAATTAATCACTGAAAAACAAAAAAAGAAAAGAAATGAAAAGAAATTGACAGGAATTGAGCATTTTTCTGATTTGTTCACGAAAAAAAATATTTCTTAGTATATTTCACTCGCTCTCGCTCTTGCTTTAGAACAAGGTTTGTCTGTGTAGCTTCTAATTAAATATTTTAGAAAAGAGAAAGAAAAAAAACTTACTAAGAACTGACATAAATTGAATGTTTGACAAACTATTGTGCGAAAATTGAGTGATTGAATGATAATTGAGCAAGAATTGGTAAATCGATTGACGAAGATTTTTATGAAAACATTTGATTGATTGAGTTAAAATTGACTCAATATTGGTAGAGTCAATATTGAGTCAAGGAAGATCCAAATAGAGGATCAATTATTGAGCAATCAGATTTGACCTGAGATTGTTCAATCCGCGGTTCATATTGATCAATCAATTGAATATCTCAATTGATTTATCAAATTATTAATTAATCTTTATCATTCAATCATTATTGAACGTTTGTTGGTTTAAGTAAAATATTTAAATGATTTTTTAAACAGAAAATATTCTTTTTGATTTTAATTTTGATATTTTAAATTATCTGAATATTAATATTAAAGATTATTTTTTTATAAAATCTTTACAGTGATCTTTCCTCCTTGTCGGCGGAAATTTTATTCGAAGTCTACGACAGGGCAACAACAAATGCAGATGGACAAGCCAAATTTCTCGGATTGGGTCTTGTGGGAATTGATGAATTGGCCGTGGGGCCGGCATCATCGCAAATCCTCACACTACAGCCGCGTCCCTACGAAACGGAGGCTGTCAGTGGAGCTATAACAGTTGAGGTAAGTTAAATAAAAAAATTAATTAAAAATGTACGGGTAAGCTAACCAAGCTTACGGGAGCTGTGTTTCTTTCAGTGTACCAATTTTGTGAGAGCAAACTAGAACGCGAATTTGTTTAAATACATGCAAAATCGGGAAAAGTTGAAAAGTCATCCCCCAAGAAATTTTAAAATGCCATATCTCGGGAACGGCTCCATAGATTTTCGAGTTTGAGCTATCGTTGGAAAGGACTTAACCTCAACTATAACATATTAAAATATGAAGTAAATCGATAATGGCATTTTCGAAATATTCGAGTTCGAAATTTTCGAAAATTTTGATTTTGACTTTAGCGCCTCTCGCGGTCATTTCTCGAAGTTGCAATGTTCTAGACATTTGTAGGGCTTCACGAAACCTTTCATTTGCACTTGAGTTGATCAAAATCGGACTTGCAGAACCCGAGATATGACATGCCAAATTTGGAAGGCTATATCTCGAGAACGGCGACATAGATTTTCTTCATTTTTGGCATGGAGCTAGATAATATGGTCAGCTATAACATATCAAAAAATGAAGCAAATCGATAATGGCGTTTTCGAGATATTCATCGAAAACTCATCGAAAATTTTGTTTTTGATTTTTGGCCCCCTAGCGGTCACTTTTGAAACTTCGTATGTTCTAGAGAGTTGTAGGGTTTGTTGAGATCTTTCATTTGACCCCGGGTTGATCAAAATCGGTCAAGCCGTTTTCGAGTTATGGTCGATTTTCGATAAAAAATTGTGGCGGCTATATTGACTAAACGGCTTGACCGATTTTCGAAAATGAGGTATCGTTGGAAAGGTATTGATGGCCCCTACAACATATCAAAATTTCAGACCTCTAGCTATAATAGCGGCTGAGATATAGCGAAAACAAAATTTTGAGGTTAATCAAAATGGCGGACGGAGGGGTGGGGGGGTGGATTTGACCTCATAATCGGATTTCTTCAGGTCGATATTTAAACTTTGCCGTTTACCGCAAGTCTCTATCTATCACCGTTCTCTTGCAATTTAAGTTTATGATCCGGCCGGACGGACGGCCGGACGGCCGGACGGACGGCCGGCCGGAAAAAATTTTTTTTGGCGCATACGTTTTTTGGAATGTGGGGACCCTAATTCGTGCTCGTCCCAAGTTTGAGCCCGATCTGACGACTTTCGATTTTGCTCGGTACACAAAAGCTGTGTCTGAAAGAAACACAGCTAAAATTCTTAATTTTTCTTTTCATTCAAAGCTCAGAATTTTATGAAAAAAAAATCTTTTCTATTACAGTTTGTTTTCATTGAGGGAGCCGAAATTCCCACAGGACGTCGTCCGTATAAATTGAAGAATGCCCTCAAGATTGACACCCATTCGCCATCATTCACGGGTAATTATTAAAACAAATCTTCTCAGCAAATTATCTTCCTTCTGCTCCACCTACTGCTACTACCACAACCCTGCCAACCTTACCAACCTTTGCACTAAAAAAATCTCAAAAGAAATAAATTAAATCACCAACAAAACTACCAAATTTTGCTGCAAATAAAAAAGCCCAACGATTGATAAAGAAATTGCTCTTCATCCAGACACCGCCAACCAGAATGGTAATCAGAAGGACATCGTGGATACAGCTATTAAAGCCCTCGAAGGTGGTGCCCTTCACACCAATGGACATCCCAGCAGGAGCACCCTCATCATACACAGTGTTCAGCGGGTGAGTCAAGCTTTAACCCCTCAATCAACCCCCAAATATTGCCACAACATTGCCCTTTCCCTTTCAGTGGTTTTTTTTTCTCACCCCCTCGCATTGATAAGTTTGAATTTTTCTTCAAGGGAGAATGATAATTTATTTTAATTTCCTTTCCCTGTATTTTTTATATGTTTTTTTCTCTCTCGCATTTTGCCCACTTCATAGCGACAACCCAATCGGCCACTATTCAAGGTAAATTTCACAAAAAAAAGAAAGAAAATCCATTTTTTTTGCTTTTCATTGTGCCATTTTCTAATTGTTTGATTTTATTTGTTTATGCAAAAGAAAATGCCTTAAAGAAAATGTTTTCGCTGTACGCTCAATATCCCTACAAATGAAAAAATTGGTTTTGGCATAGCTAAAAAGTTTCAGAGGAAATTATTTCAATAGACAAAAAAAGATAAAAGTTAATTTAAAAAAAAAATGAAACTGATGCCCTTTGTGAAATCAACAATTCAATTAAAGTAATTGGTCTTAAATGCAAATGCAGTGTAATTAATTGAGAGAAAATTAAAAATTAAAATACCTGCAAGATGAATTTAATGATTTTATGAGCCATTCATATAAAAAAGATTCGTAGCTAAAATAATTAAATTTTAAATTGAAATTAAATAAAATTTGACATAACATTTCCCTTTTTTTTAAGAACTGAGTGTTTCAGTTAGCAATAGATTTTAAAACGTTAAAAAGTATAAAATTATGTATTCTTTTGCCCTGGAAAATATTTCAATTGATCTAGAAAAAATCATAAAAAGGAGTTTACTCGTTTCTCATAGAAAAAAAACTCATTCAGGGGGGGGGGCGAAATCTGAAAGTATTTAAACTTGTAGTGTATCAAAAAATTTTAAAAAAAATCATCAAGGAGACTTCCTTCTTTATTTTAGCTATGATTCTCTCAATTTTCTACTGAGATTACCTGGAAAAAGCTCAGTATAATTTGCCCAATAAACTAAAAAATGACGTCATTAACATTTGGAGGATTTTGTTGGCCAAAATGGCCAATTTGCCTTTTTCCAATCGCATTGGAAATTAAATCTATTAAACATTTCGTGATAAATTCCACATCTGTGTATAAGAAAGTTTCGATACTTCAATATCGTCGAAAGAAAACTTGGAAAATTATTTTCTTTTAAGAGAAAATGAAGGATAAACTTTTGAGGTTAGAGACCTCGATCCTCCAAGTATTGATGTAGTTTCTTTGTTTCAATGCATATAACATAAAAGAAGCATGATTCCGTCAAAGATTAACGAAGTATTTTTATGCTTCATGCACTGAAAAATTTAAAAAAAACTCAACAATGACGTCACGGTTTGCATTTTCTGGTAAATCTTTTACAAACTTTCCCAGCTGACCTCAATGAAAATTCTCAGGCGATTTCTTGTTATTTTTTTTCTCTAAAAGATCACAAAGTATTATTACTGAATGTTTCTTCGAATACAGATTTTTCTTAAACAGAAACGAATAAACTCCTTTATCTATTTATTGTATAACTTTACCGTATCACTTTTCAAACCAATTAAATTTAAATAAGAAAATATTGAGAGTGCACAAACGTATTATTTTCTTTTTGGTATATCAAAGAAATTTCTTCGATGTGATAAGCAAATCTCCTGCCAAGACCTGCCCTTTATTTATTTATTATTTATTTTTAGTAGGTACCTACTCCCACAATATAGCAGAATTTTCATTCATAACATTTTTTGTGATTGATATCCTTTTCGTGTGAATTTCCTTTTTGGTGGTTTTGTTCTTTTAACGTGTATTGCGTGCCTTGAGGTGTTCCATTAACCGCTAGATGACTTTCCTCTAAGGTTGGCTTAAACGATAAAGGCCAAATAGAATTGGACGAGAGTGCCCTAATTACACAGAGTGCCGATGAAGAAATTAACCCAGAACCCCAGGCTGAGGTTGAGGAGGAAGCTGTGACGCCAGTAAGTGAAAATGGTGATTTAGAAAATTCCTGTGCGACCGCAGCTACAGCTGAAGTACAATCGAATGGTCTCAATTCACCAGATGATTTGGTAATTAAATGCTTTCTTATTTTCTTTTGCTCGATGATTTACTTTTCCACCTTTTTTTTGTCATCTCTCTATGTTGCTCCATTTTCTTGCCACACATACAACACTCATATACGTCATCGTATATTTATTAAATTGGCTGACAGTAAAAGTTTTATTTTGCACAACATTAACACGGCACACCCTTTAATGCGGATGATGGTTGATGCTAACAGGTGTGTTTGTATGCTTCGTTATTTCCAGCCGGGTGAACCCATTTCGCATTCATCACCACACACCACAAATGGCTTCAATGGCAACCAAAGGGAAGGGAATGGGATGCAAACATCAACTACACCATCAGACCCTCAACTACTGCTTGATGATGATCGTGGAAGATCGAAGAAGAAGCGGGATTTCTTTGGAACACTCAAAAGACGGTAAGAACGAAGAATTTACACTCAAAATATAAATTCTCAGAAGAATAAAGAACCTTTCCCGTACTACAGTTTGGGGAGATCAAAGAGTCGCGCCAAGTCCGTTGAACGCGACATGATCCCAATTGATGCAGAGAATCCACGTGGGGAGATTCGATCGATATCAGCAGATCGTGGGGCATCAATTGTGAATAACAACAGTACACTATCATCAGCAGGTTGTCCTCCACAGCAAAGACTTAATGTTCCAACGTTGGATCAGTCACGACGATCGTCTCTTTCAGAATCATCAGCTATTAGTGGCATTTCGAGCACCAGCACCAAAACCTATGTCCATGAAGCATCAACACTCGTCCTCGAGACTATTGAGAATGGCGTTAAGCGGTTAGTTCTTACATAAAACTTAAATTGAAATATTGAAGCATAAAAGTTCAATGTTTGAACATATTTTGGCATTTTTGCTGCGCAAAATATACCTAAAAATAATAATTAAGAGGTGCAAGATTACATGCTGCAGCGTTTTGGATTAAATTTTTTCGATCAGAAAATTCTGCTTAAGATCAGAAGAATATTCCTTTTTGGTCAGGAGAATGTTTTTTTTTTGCAACTCAAAAGAAAATATAAAAAACTCAATATTCTTCGTAAAAAAAACAGAATTTTCTGACTAAAAACCTAATTTTCGTATTAAAAGATGAGACCCTAACATTGGGTGAAATTCATTTTCTTAAGATTCTTTAAGTTTTCTCAAGATCTTCTCAGAAAACTTATATCTTTCTTAAGGAATCTTAAGTCAATCTGACTAGTGAATTTCACCCATTATCTAAGCCTTATTTGGCTTATGAATAGAGCTGATAGTGTGATGAATGATGGAAGATTATCTTTAGTGGGTTTAAGAACTACGAAAAGTCCATTCCGAAAGAGAATTAAAGAAGTCATAAGAAAAGGATTTTCTTTTAAGTTTTTCCTTACATTTTTTTGGGGTCTGAATAAGGGCATCTTTCTCTAATTTTTATAAACTAAAAAAAGAAAATTTCTTAAATTTAACGTTTTTTTTTATTTTTTGTATTTTATTTATAAAAAAAATGTTTTAATAAGTACACAAATCTCTCATTTTCAATAGATATTTTAGTGCCTAACTAAAATAATTTCATTAAATTAAGAGTAGAGAACAAAAAACAGCAATTCACCATTTTACCCCATGGTTGGGGTAAAATGGTCAAAGTGCAAGGGTTTGGAAAATGGACTGAAAATGCATTTTCCTGTTGAGATAGAAAAAAAATTCTGAGACAAAGTTGTAGCCCGGAAAATTTTCTATAAGATAGTTCTCAAGGGAAAACTCAAATATTTCCACGGAACTCAGGAAAAGTTCACTATTTTACCCCAGGTTGCCCTATTTATAAAATTTTTTTATGATAAATCTTTTTTCTTTTAACTGATAATACTAAAGTTAATAAAAATTTTATTCGATTTTTCAACATAGACACTTCCTGGTACCCTTGTCGATAGCACAGAGACCCCGATGGCGGCGTAAAGGGACGAAATTGCACATTTACAATGATCACACTTTTGTGGCGAAGCATTTAAGTGGGTGAGTACATCACAATAAAATAAATAAAATAGATTGAAATGAATTTTGAAAGAGAACTTTCATTTTAAATGATAAAATTGTCTTCTGCAGAGGTCTTCTGTGTGATGTCTGCAACCGATCTATTCCACGACGCCCGGGAAAACAGGGCTATGAGTGCCGCGACTGCCAGACTAAATGTCACAAGCAGTGCCACGTGAGAACCCCACAGGCCTGCACCAATCCCACGGTGCTCTCTATTGAACTGTACGTATTACAGAAACACACACAAAATTATTTTACATTTTCCTTAATCAAAAAAATTTCCACGCCACAATAGCCAATTTTCAGTTCATCACCCCCACCTCCCCTATCTTTTATTAGATAATATTCTTTTCAATTTTTTCATGCTTTGTGATAAAGAATTTTTTATCATTGGTATGAGGTATTTATTTCTCACTCTTGTCTATTTGTTATTTTCTTTTCAAAGGTCATCGCTACCAACACTGACAGAAAATCACATCTAAAAAAATTAAATTTAAATTTAAATAGCAATTCTTTATAATGTAAGCGTTTATGGAAGTGAGGTCTGCTATGTTTTTTTGTCTATGCTACAACTAATCAACATTGCTTTCTTTCACGTCTCATTTCATTTTCTTCTTCGAGTTTAAGTGCTAAAAAGTTATAACTGATTTTTTCCCTATTTTTTTTTTTGGTTTTGTAATTTACTTAACACGCGAAAGCTTACACAGGCACTGACGAAAATCATTTAAAATGCTTTCAAAGTAAATAGAATTCTACCTAAAATATTACCTAAATAAATTTGTAAAGTATTTTTTTATAAAAAAAATTAGGAGCCCTTTAAAGGATTTCCCTTTCCGTTCGAAAGATTGATAAAAATAAAAAAAAACTCTTATTGGTTTTAATTAAAAAGACTCCATTGCTTTAATGATTCTCCTAAATATTCTTTAAGGCACAAAGAAATCCATTTGTTGGAAAAAAAAAGATTTAAAAGCATTTAAAATAAAAACTTAACATTTTAATAAATATTATTTTCCCTCTCATCTTAACCTTCCAAAACGCTGATAAATAAAAGCTAATCCACAAACTTTTGTTATTTTTAGCTGTGATTCTTATACCTTTAATTTTCAGCTGTAATAAAAAGCTTTCTTTGCAGATCTCTTAGGGGAAACTGGGATGAAGTGAGAAACGTATTTATTTAAAAGTAATTCAGAAAATATTAAGAAAAAAATCTTTTAATCATTTTAGAATAAAGTTTGTTAGAGAAGAATAAAGAAAACGTATTTTTCGACAAGAAATTTTAAAATATTCCTCTAATAAACACTTCAAAATTCAAATTATTTTAATAAAACCATCTCACTTCAACTCATTTTCTCCTAAGCTTACAATAAACTTATAGAGAAGTTTTGAAATTAAAACTTACAAGGAAAATTGAAATGCTTTTGAACTTCTCCGACTATCTGTATGTTTTTCTTTTTTTTTCTATTCTTTTTCTATTGGGATAAAGGAATTGAGTTATTTCTTTTTAATTTATATTTTAATCGTGTTTAGTTTATTGACTAAAAACATGCCGTAGAGATTGCTTTTGGAATAGAATTCAATTTTGTAAAAGATTTCACTTTTATGCTTTCAAACGATGTTTCGATGAATTTCCAAATAATTTTTTGATAGATTTTTTTAAACAGCTTGAAAGTATAGAAGTAGAACCATTTATTGATTTTATTTTATATAGTTGAGGAAAATCTTTTATATCAAATATAAAACGATTAATGAAAAGATAATTTTTACAAATTCAAATAGTCCCTGAAGATGGCAATAAATTACCCGAAACGTCGCTGGAAATTGTAAAAATGGGACCTTTTCATTTTATTTCTTCTCCAAATAAGGAAAATTCCTTTCAAACAAACAAAAACGGCAAATACGCCATTTTTAGCCTGAAAATTTGCATCTAAAAACTCAATTACTTTACCCCCTTTTCCCCTATTCTGTAAAATAAATTATTCTTTCAGCTTAACCATAATAATGCTTTATATTAACTGTCCTCAAATCCGACTTTTTTGCAGCTTCCTCTCCATTTATTTTGCTTGGATTAATATTTGAAAAGCAAAATTAACAAAATTCAATAAAAAAAAATCACTTCATGCGCAGCTCATTTGAAGTGAATGAAAAGAAAATGAAAAAAATGCGGAAATTTAAAGAAAAAGTTCTAATTGCAAAAAAAAAATCTTTTTTCTTCCAATTCTAGGTCAAAACTGAATTCTGCTGCTGCTGATCGGAGTATCCGGAAACTCTGACAAATAGCTGAATAAATGATTCTACAATTAAATTTCACACCGAAACATACATCATACATCACATGACGGTGTTTATTTATGTATATACATTTAAGGTGGGGCAGGGGGAGCTGAAGAAGAAGAAGAAAAAAAAGGCAAAATAATTGTGTAAAAAAGAGATGAGAAAAACGAATATAATCAAATTACTCTCTATAGAGCTTTTGTGTTATCTGTGAACAAAAAATTCTAACTCCTCTATTCTCTCATATTTTTCCACATACTATCTCATTCTTGCTTTTCTCTCTCTCTCTCCCTCTCATTCAGTGAAGATTCTCAAAAACTCTATATAGTTTTCCTCTTATCATTCACTCAATTACACCATAAAATGTTTTGTTGTGAAACAGAACGGACGTGGTGTAAAGTTTTATTTTTTGATTAAAAAAATATTTTCTTTTGTGGTTTCAGAAATATGTTAAAGAGAAAACTAAAATAATATATTTTTATTCGTGAAAGATTTAGTGATTTTCTCATCTTCTTCTCTTTCTTTTGTTACTTTATTAATTTTCTTAGAGCTTAATAAATACATTTTAAGGGAAATAATACAATTAATTACCTCTTATGTGAATGAAACAACAAAGTAATATATTATATTGAAAAGGAAAAAAAAGAAATATAAACTGCATAAAATTTATTGTAAATTTGTTGTAAAAATTCTTTTGAAAAAAAAAGTGAAAATACGTGCAAGACAAATTATTCTTTTATCGAAAATATCGGATTTGATGGAGTGTTTTTTTTTTTCACCTGAGGTGAAATTCAAGTGATATTGAGCAATTTCTTTTCTTCTCAACTTTTTATTAATAGACGATATCCCCAATAAAAGGTGATGATTTGCGCGAAAGAAGAAAATACAGCAAAAGTGAATCAACTCTGCGTGTGTTGAAAGAGAAAACAATGTGATAAGATAACAAATTTTTCGTCTATTTTTCCCCAACTTAGAAAACGTCGACAGAGGGGCTAGCAAGTTAATTGTTCCGGAGTAATTTTACACAGTTATGTATTTTTTTTTTGAATATTTTAGCACCCATTGACCTTTCTGGGAAAATTCATCAACGCGCGTATTTAGCAGAAGGTGCTAAAATTTTATTCAAATAAACAAAGAACTAAACGACACAAAGGTATATATTTTATTGTGCTTTGAAGAGCGACAGAGTGGGTAAAATTTGTCACTAAAACCGATGAAAAGTGGGAATAGGGAGAATGTGAACTGTGATGTCAAGAGGCTCATGAATAATATTAAAAGAAAAATCTTTGGAAAAATATTGTGAAAAATTCTTTATAAGATTTTCTTTTACCTACTTATTTGAAAGAAGAAGCTTAATCAGAAATCTATTATTGGATTTTTGAATCATATAATCATTTTAGAACTGAATAAAAATTAGAAGATGTTTATGTAGATGGAAATTAATAAATTTTATTAACGACTCTTGCATACAAATTATCAGTTTCTGACAATTTGATCGTTAATTCTAACGTTTTTAACGGCTCATTTTTTTTTTTAAATTTTATATTCTGTTTGACATTTATTTTCTAACTTTTGACATTTGTAAGCTAATTTGAGATTTATTTTTTTAACTTCCACGGTTTCTCTTTAAATATTTGGAGATTTGTATACCAACGTTTGACCTTTTTTAACGTTTGATGTTCTTTTTATAATGCTTGACAGGCTAATGTTTGATTTTTATCATTTTTATTTTCTAACATTTGACAGTTCTATTACATAATTGAAGAATGCTAACGTTTGACATTTATTTTTTAAAGCTTAACGTTCCTTTAATTGGACGTTTTTATGGTAAAGGTTGACATCTATTTTCTAACGTTAAGAATTTTTTTTTGAGTTCAAAAATTTTCTAATATTTGACTTTTCTTTTTTTTACGTTTGAAATAAAAGTTTGACATTTTAATTTGTAACGTTTAACGTTTTTAGCGCTACCTAACATTTTTAAATTTGAGATTTCGGCACTTGTCGCTACTTGATTTCTTATCAAACTCTTGACATTTTTCTTCTAAAGCGTGACATTTATTCTAATATTTGACGTTTTTTAATCACGTTTGAAAATCTTATTTCTTTTAATTTTTCACATTTTTCATGTAAGTTTCGGAACATATTTTTTTTTTAACAAGGTTGGATTGGTTAACAGAGACATAATTTAGTATTTTTATAATATCGCAAATCTAGCGAATCAAATGCCTCTCTAGTATGAAAGGAACGAAAAGGCAAATAAATATTCCTAATAATATCTACTTAAAATTAATGATTTAAAAAACATTAATTTTGCTGGTTTTGGCTTCCAATTACGTCATAAAAAACGAAAAATCTTTAAAATTTTTAAATTTATAACGACTTACCGTTTTTACGGCCAAATTCCTTTTAAATTCTTGGTACTTGCTAGCCCCTTTGGTACCTCCACTTGGTGTGATTAACCGCCGAGACTCTCTCCACAGCTTAGTCTCCTGGAGTCAGTCTGATGTGATCGTGCGCACGGTTAAATTGTGCGCGGGAAGAATTTTTTTCCTTCTTCTCTAAATTGTGTGTGGAGACAATGACTTTCCTGGGTAATTGGCAGAAGACAACAAAGTCCCTTAGTGAGCGATATGCTCATCTCCTTGGGAAGGATCTAATGGCAGACATGGTATTCCTCGTGGGTGCCAATGAGGTTCGCATTCCCGGTCATAGGCTCGTCCTTGCCGTCAACAGTCATGACTTCTACAATGCCCTGTATCGCCTTCGTCCAGATCGGATGGAATTGCGTATTGAGGATGTTTCCGTTGGTGTATTTATGCGCTTCTTGGAGTACTGCTACACGGGTCACGTGAACATGGAAATGGACAAAGTGTTCGACGTGCTGAAATTGGCGATGCGCTACGAGATGCGTCACCTGGAAGGTGTTTGTGTGAATTTTGTGGTATGGTTTAGTTGTAGTTTTGTGCTCTTTCAACGTTTCAATTTCTCAATTTTGCGCATTTTTTGTGTTTGAATTGAATTTAAATTTTTGCGCTTAAAATTTAAATTTCTTCTGTAAATTTGTGATGGTTTTCAAATTCAAATCTCATTTCGAATAAATTATCTTCAAAGTAAGAATAAAGCTCTTACCCAGTTCTCTCGATCTTAATTCAGGCACGTCACCTGAAGACAGCAAACTGCCTGAGATTCCTCAATAAAAGCTGGAATCTCAATTGCCTGCGCCTCATTCACAAATGCCAGGAGCATTTGGCTGAAAATTTCTGTGATGTCCTCAGCAATAATCGTCTTGCCATTGACTTCCCAGAACTCCCTCATGGTGCTGTGAAGTGGATTGTGGAACTTGAGACGCTGCAGTGCGACGAGAAATCCCTCTTTGATGCCGTAATGCTGTGGGCACGTCGTGAATGCACGCGCAATGGTATGGGGATGACACCACAGAATATGCGTACAGCACTTGGTGATATTCTCTATCAGATTCGCTTTCCAACAATGACAAATCAGGAATTTTCAGAGTGTACCCGAAAGTACCCTGAACTCCTTTCAGCGGATGAAATGACCAAGATCACGGTATTCAGCAATGTTCCAGCTGCTAAGGTGCGCTTCAATAAAAATCCACGTCTCGAGGCCACATTCACATCTCTCTACATTGACAATGGTATCCAGGAAGTGGCTACAATAAGACGCATTACAAAAGGTTCGTTAAGAGAAAAATATATTTTCTTTTAAAGAATATTTCAAGTGGTTTAAGCGCTACGTTTTAAGTTAATCCTTTGACGTTCTTTATACGCTAATCCAAACGAGAAACATTATATTTTCCTGAATACTTATAAAATTTATTTCTTTTTCCAATTTAGAAATATGTACGTTGAATTTGACTGTTAATAATTTAAGGGAATTAAAAAAATCATTTTCAGTCCAATGCTTGCTTAACCCTTTAACGTCCAACGTGAAACATAAAAACATTGAAACATGCGCTCTTTTATCGCGATTTTTATTCTATGAATTTTTTTAGAGGAATTTTCTCACTCAGAACGTCTTCTTTGGCCCCTTATGCGTGAATTTGATGCATTTGTAACATGGAAAAACAATTACATTAATAAATAATTGAAAAAATAAAATGTTTCACGTTTGGGTCAGCGTATGACCCAAAAAACGTGAAAGGGTTAACTTATTTTTTATTCAATGCCGACGTTTCGAACTATATAAGTCTTTCCTCAGGACATTAAATGAACTCATTTTAACCTCGTCTAAAAACAAAAATTCACTACTATTTTTTTTAAAGATTTTTAAAAAAAATTCTCAAACATTTAAAGATTTCTTAAATTTTCTTTAAGCGAAACTTAAAATTTCTTATTAAGTTTTCTTAAACGAAAGTTAAGAGTTTTTTTTTTATTTCCTAATGTTACCAAAGATTTTTTTTAAAATAATTTTCTTAAGATTTCTTAAGATAAACTCGTGTTTTTGAAAAGTATTCTTAGGCAAAAGTTAAGATTTCTTAAATCACGTTGAAACGGACTATCTGCATATTTTTGAAGATTTTTATGAAATTCGCGAAAAAATATGTATAAAATTTTAATTTTAAAAATCTTAAGTTTTCTTAATCACAGTTTTAGATTTCTTAAGACATCTTTTAAAAGAGAATTAAAGGAAATCTCAAGAAAACTTAAGACTGTTTAATTAGTGAATTTTACCCTGTGTTTCACGTAGCCCTCAAAGGGTTAAGCTCTGAGTCTTTAATTTATTTGGAAAAAATAAATATTTCTTTTCTTTTTTCATTGCAGGCCATCGTGTATACGATGATCACAATCGTCATGGGATTCGTCTCACAAGTTCAAGACGAATTAATATTTATGGATTTGGCATCATTGCCAAGGAGGGCAAATCAATCTATGGCAAATGTTCCGTGTGGGATGCTGAATTTTGCTTCCAATTCCCCGACTTGAAGCCCGACATTAGGCGCAAATTGTGGGAGAACTACGAAATAATTTATGTAATCTTCAAGAATCCACTCACCCTTGAATCCTCAACCCCCTACGAGTTGTCCTTCTTCAATTGCGCCAATGTGTGTTGCGTGAATGAGATTGTCCGTGAAACTGTTCGCAAGGAGGAGATTACATTTCACTTTGAGAAATTCCAAGATTTTGCTGCAATTCCTGCTCTTCTCTATCGAATTCTTGCCTGAGTATGTGCAGCATCACCGCGTGAAAGAAAATGAGATAAAATAAAAAATTATGTATTGTAAATAATATATATTGTGTGATAATGCTCTTGAGATTTTGAGATATTAATTCCTCTACGTAATCCCGATAAATCATTGTATTTGATGTACTTAAGAATTATATATATGTATGTACATAAAACCCCTTATGAATTAATAAATAAATTATTTTATTAAATAAATATTTTCTTTTTGCTTTCTTTGCGACGCAAAATGATTTTCCGGATGAAGAAAACAGGTCAATGGATCATTCTCAAAATACAATCTCCATGAAGACAAAATCGTTATCATTTCTCCTATATAACGTAAGTAGAACACCAAAGATAACACTACAATGTGAAATATTTTCTATATAAATTGATTGAGAAAAAGAATTTCAACTTTTTTATGACTTTCCATCCCACACCGACGACCCTTTTTGGTGTTTGCTCAAAATAGAAAACAATGAATGCGTAGACGAAATACTTTTATAAATCATTCTGCGCGAGACACTATCAACTTCGCCTTATCACTCTGCAAACATTTTAAATGATTACACGTGACTTTTTATTTCAATTTTCAAGAGCACCATACTCATTGCAGAAAACTCTTTTATTTCTCAATGAATCTTTTTTCTTTTGAAATTGAATTTCTTGGAATAATCTCATTGTTAGATTAATCATTTTCTTTAATTTCTGTTTTTTTTTGCGACTATTGACAGGGGGGCAATAACTATTGCGTTCATGGTTCAGTTGCTTGCGCTCAATCTTGCGATCTTGCGATCTTGCGATCACTTCATACATTTTTGCGCTCACACTTGCGATCTTGCGATCACTCCATACATTTTTGCGGTCACACTTGCGATCTTGCGATCACTCCATACATTTTTGCGGTCACACTTGCGATCTTGCGATCACTCCATACATTTTTGCGCTCACACTTGCGATCTTGCGATCACTCCATATAAAGATCGCAAATCTTGCGTTCATGGTTCACCTTAGGCCATAGTTATTGCCCCCCTGACTATTGATTTATTCAAGGCAATTCCTTATAGGCAAAAAAAAAGTGTCATACATCCACTTTGCATCTCTGTAACTCAGAAGAAAAAAATTAAATTTCCAAAATTTCGCATGGGGCATACATAACGGCTCATTACCTGTCCAAAAAAACCATTTTCACATTTCTATGACAAAGCCTTATAGGCAAAAAAAAGTGTCATACATCCACTTTGCATCTCTGTAACTCAGAAGAAAAAAATTAAATTTCCAAAATTTCGCATGGGGCATACATAACGGCTCATTACCTGTCCAAAAAAACCATTTTCACATTTCTATGACAAAGTCTTATAGGCAAAAAAAAGTGTCATACATCCATTTTGCATGTCTGTAACTCAGAAGAAAAAAATTAAATTTCCGAAATTTCGCATGGGGCATACATAACGGCTCATTACCTGTCCAAAAAAACCATTTTCACATTTCTATGACAAAGCCTTATAGGCAAAAAAAAGTGTCATACATCCATTTTGCATGTCTGTAACTCAGAAGAAAAAAATTAAATTTCCGAAATTTCGCATGGGGCATACATAACGGCTCATTACCTGTCCAAAAAAACCATTTTCACATTTCTATGACAAAGCCTTATAGGCAAAAAAAAGTGTCATACATCCATTTTGCATGTCTGTAACTCAGAAGAAAAAAATTAAATTTCCGAAATTTCGCATGGGGCATACATAACGGCTCATTACCTGTCCAAAAAAACCATTTTCACATTTCTATGACAAAGCCTTATAGGCAAAAAAAAGTGTCATACATCCATTTTGCATCTCTGTAACTCAGAAGAAAAAAATTAAATTTCCGAAATTTCGCATGGGGCATACATAACGGCTCATTACCTGTCCAAAAAAACCATTTTCACATTTCTATGACAAAGCCTTATAGGCAAAAAAAAGTGTCATACATCCATTTTGCATCTCTGTAACTCAGAAGAAAAAAATTAAATTTCCGAAATTTCGCATGGGGCATACATAACGGCTCATTACCTGTCCAAAAAAACCATTTTCACATTTCTATGACAAAGCCTTATAGGCAAAAAAAAGTGTCATACATCCATTTTGCATCTCTGTAACTCAGAAGAAAAAAATCAAATTTCCAAAATTTCGCATGGGGCATACATAACGGCTCATTACCTGTCCAAAAAAACCATTTTCACATTTCTATGACAAAGCCTTATAGGCAAAAAAAAGTGTCATACATCCATTTTGCATCTCTGTAACTCAGAAGAAAAAAATTAAATTTCCGAAATTTCGCATGGGGCATACATAACGGCTCATTACCTGTCCAAAAAAACCATTTTCACATTTCTATGACAAAGCCTTATAGGCAAAAAAAAGTGTCATACATCCATTTTGCATGTCTGTAACTCAGAAGAAAAAAATTAAATTTCCGAAATTTCGCATGGGGCATACATAACGGCTCATTACCTGTCCAAAAAAACCATTTTCACATTTCTATGACAAAGCCTTATAGGCAAAAAAAAGTGTCATACATCCATTTTGCATCTCTGTAACTCAGAAGAAAAAAATTAAATTTCCGAAATTTCGCATGGGGCATACATAACGGCTCATTACCTGTCCAAAAAAACCATTTTCACATTTCTATGACAAAGCCTTATAGGCAAAAAAAAGTGTCATACATCCATTTTGCATCTCTGTAACTCAGAAGAAAAAAATCAAATTTCCAAAATTTCGCATGGGGCATACATAACGGCTCATTACCTGTCCAAAAAAACCATTTTCACATTTCTATGACAAAGCCTTATAGGCAAAAAAAAGTGTCATACATCCATTTTGCATCTCTGTAACTCAGAAGAAAAAAATTAAATTTCCGAAATTTCGCATGGGGCATACATAACGGCTCATTACCTGTCCAAAAAAACCATTTTCACATTTCTATGACAAAGCCTTATAGGCAAAAAAAAGTGTCATACATCCACTTTGCATCTCTGTAACTCAGAAGAAAAAAATTAAATTTCCAAAATTTCGCATGGGGCATACATAACGGCTCATTACCTGTCCAAAAAAACCATTTTCACATTTCTATGACAAAGCCTTATAGGAAAAAAAAAGTGTCATACATCCATTTTGCATCTCTGTAACTCAGAAGAAAAAAATTAAATTTCCAAAATTTCGCATGGGGCATACATAACGGCTCATTACCTGTCCAAAAAAACCATTTTCACATTTCTATGACAAAGCCTTATAGGCAAAAAAAAGTGTCATACATCCATTTTGCATCTCTGTAACTCAGAAGAAAAAAATTAAATTTCCAAAATTTCGCATGGGGCATACATAACGGCTCATTACCTGTCCAAAAAAACCATTTTCACATTTCTATGACAAAGCCTTATAGGCAAAAAAAAGTGTCATACATCCATTTTGCATCTCTGTAACTCAGAAGAAAAAAATTAAATTTCCAAAATTTCGCATGGGGCATACATAACGGCTCATTACCTGTCCAAAAAAAACCATTTTCACATTTCTATGACAAAGCCTTATAGGCAAAAAAAAGTGTCATACATCCATTTTGCATCTCTGTAACTCAGAAGAAAAAAATCAAATTTCCAAAATTTCGCATGGGGCATACATAACGGCTCATTACCTGTCCAAAAAAACCATTTTCACATTTCTATGACAAAGCCTTATAGGCAAAAAAAAGTGTCATACATCCATTTTGCATGTCTGTAACTCAGAAGAAAAAAATTAAATTTCCGAAATTTCGCATGGGGCATACATAACGGCTCATTACCTGTCCAAAAAAACCATTTTCACATTTCTATGACAAAGCCTTATAGGCAAAAAAAAGTGTCATACATCCATTTTGCATGTCTGTAACTCAGAAGAAAAAAATTAAATTTCCGAAATTTCGCATGGGGCATACATAACGGCTCATTACCTGTCCAAAAAAACCATTTTCACATTTCTATGACAAAGTCTTATAGGCAAAAAAAAGTGTCATACATCCATTTTGCATGTCTGTAACTCAGAAGAAAAAAATTAAATTTCCAAAATTTCGCATGGGGCATACATAACGGCTCATTACCTGTCCAAAAAAACCATTTTCACATTTCTATGACAAAGCCTTATAGGCAAAAAAAAGTGTCATACATCCACTTTGCATCTCTGTAACTCAGAAGAAAAAAATTAAATTTCCAAAATTTCGCATGGGGCATACATAACGGCTCATTACCTGTCCAAAAAAACCATTTTCACATTTCTATGACAAAGCCTTATAGGCAAAAAAAGTGTCATACATCCATTTTGCATCTCTGTAACTCAGAAGAAAAAAATTAAATTTCCGAAATTTCGCATGGGGCATACATAACGGCTCATTACCTGTCCAAAAAAACCATTTTCACATTTCTATGACAAAGCCTTATAGGAAAAAAAAAGTGTCATACATCCATTTTGCATCTCTGTAACTCAGAAGAAAAAAATTAAATTTCCAAAATTTCGCATGGGGCATACATAACGGCTCATTACCTGTCCAAAAAAACCATTTTCACATTTCTATGACAAAGCCTTATAGGCAAAAAAAAGTGTCATACATCCATTTTGCATCTCTGTAACTCAGAAGAAAAAAATCAAATTTCCAAAATTTCGCATGGGGCATACATAACGGCTCATTACCTGTCCAAAAAAACCATTTTCACATTTCTATGACAAAGCCTTATAGGAAAAAAAAAGTGTCATACATCCATTTTGCATCTCTGTAACTCAGAAGAAAAAAATTAAATTTCCAAAATTTCGCATGGGGCATACATAACGGCTCATTACCTGTCCAAAAAAACCATTTTCACATTTCTATGACAAAGCCTTATAGGCAAAAAAAAGTGTCATACATCCATTTTGCATCTCTGTAACTCAGAAGAAAAAAATTAAATTTCCAAAATTTCGCATGGGGCATACATAACGGCTCATTACCTGTCCAAAAAAAACCATTTTCACATTTCTATGACAAAGCCTTATAGGCAAAAAAAGTGTCATACATCCATTTTGCATCTCTGTAACTCAGAAGAAAAAAATCAAATTTCCAAAATTTCGCATGGGGCATACATAACGGCTCATTACCTGTCCAAAAAAACCATTTTCACATTTCTATGACAAAGCCTTATAGGCAAAAAAAAGTGTCATACATCCATTTTGCATCTCTGTAACTCAGAAGAAAAAAATCAAATTTCCAAAATTTCGCATGGGGCATACATAACGGCTCATTACCTGTCCAAAAAAACCATTTTCACATTTCTATGACAAAGCCTTATAGGCAAAAAAAAGTGTCATACATCCATTTTGCATCTCTGTAACTCAGAAGAAAAAAATTAAATTTCCAAAATTTCGCATGGGGCATACATAACGGCTCATTACCTGTCCAAAAAAACCATTTTCACATTTCTATGACAAAGCCTTATAGGCAAAAAAAAGTGTCATACATCCATTTTGCATCTCTGTAACTCAGAAGAAAAAAATTAAATTTCCAAAATTTCGCATGGGGCATACATAACGGCTCATTACCTGTCCAAAAAAACCATTTTCACATTTCTATGACAAAGCCTTATAGGCAAAAAAAAGTGTCATACATCCATTTTGCATCTCTGTAACTCAGAAGAAAAAAATTAAATTTCCAAAATTTCGCATGGGGCATACATAACGGCTCATTACCTGTCCAAAAAAACCATTTTCACATTTCTATGACAAAGCCTTATAGGCAAAAAAAAGTGTCATACATCCATTTTGCATCTCTGTAACTCAGAAGAAAAAAATCAAATTTCCAAAATTTCGCATGGGGCATACATAACGGCTCATTACCTGTCCAAAAAAACCATTTTCACATTTCTATGACAAAGCCTTATAGGCAAAAAAAAGTGTCATACATCCATTTTGCATCTCTGTAACTCAGAAGAAAAAAATTAAATTTCCAAAATTTCGCATGGGGCATACATAACGGCTCATTACCTGTCCAAAAAAACCATTTTCACATTTCTATGACAAAGCCTTATAGGCAAAAAAAAGTGTCATACATCCATTTTGCATCTCTGTAACTCAGAAGAAAAAAATTAAATTTCCAAAATTTCGCATGGGGCATACATAACGGCTCATTACCTGTCCAAAAAAACCATTTTCACATTTCTATGACAAAGCCTTATAGGCAAAAAAAAGTGTCATACATCCATTTTGCATCTCTGTAACTCAGAAGAAAAAAATTAAATTTCCAAAATTTCGCATGGGGCATACATAACGGCTCATTACCTGTCCAAAAAAACCATTTTCACATTTCTATGACAAAGCCTTATAGGCAAAAAAAAGTGTCATACATCCATTTTGCATCTCTGTAACTCAGAAGAAAAAAATTAAATTTCCAAAAAATGCATCTGGGCTACATAACAGTATATTCTTTCTGGAATCTTTTGATCCTCTGCGGCTTATCAAGCTTTTGCAGGAATAAAAGATTTTTTTAAAAATTTGATTTGAATTTTTTTTTATTTAGAATTTATCCAAATTCAAAAACTTAAATTCAGACATAAAAAATTGAAAATTTTTCTTTTGGTCTTTCCAATTTAATTTTTTTTGGTCTAAAAAAAATCTTCTGATCTAATTTTAAATCAGCTTAAAAATTAAGAAATTAGTTCTTATTTTATTTCTTTATTTTCATCATTTAATTTGAGACACCCTATACGTTATATAATGATTTTGATCCGAACTTGATCTCCAAACTTCTTTTACTTTTTGAAGAAAAAAAATCATTGACTCTGGGGGGAGCTTCCGTTATGACTTTCTGGAGACTATTTAGTTTGCCTTTGGGGCTCCATCGAGTCGGTACTAAGCGGAATAAAAAAAACTGGAATTTAGAGGCAATGGCTGAGGGTCCAGCTCCAGTAGAGTTAGCGTGAGAATTTATTTTTTAAAGATTCTTGAGAAGAACTGTTGCACTTACAGAGGATTTCTCTTCCGCAGGGAAGAGGTCAGAGAAGATCCGGAAGATAACAGAGTTGATCGCTTAGTGAACCGCGATGGAAGCCTCTCACGCTTTAGGGATTACCTCCTGGATGAAGAAACGTCCGATATGACGTTCATTGTTGGTCCTGAACGTGTCCTGATGGCGGCACATCAAACAATAATTTCCCATTCATCCCTTGAGCTGGACAGGCAACTGGAGAAACAGAATCCAGAGAAGCCAGACATTGCCATCCTGGACATTTCCCCGGATGTGTGGATGATTGTGCTGAAATACATGTATGGTGTCCCAATTGAGCCTCTGTTGACGCATGAAAATATCCTTGGATGCCTCAAATGTGCTGTGAGGTACCAAATCTGGCCACTGCGGGATAAATGTGCTTACTACATTCGCTCAAATTTGCTTCTTGTGGACGACAACGTCCCCGTCAGCATGCTACACAGCGTCAACATCAACGAAGCCATTCAGCTACGTCGGCATATCCGTGCAAATGGTGGGATTAACATTTATACAATTCAGTGGAGCTATGTCTTTGATATAGCCTACCATGGTTTAGCACCGAAGGTAGTGAGGCGTCTGGCTATACTGAGTCTCCGGAACTTGAGCAACGTCCTCTTGTGTGATAGCATTGTTGCGTGGTTCAAGGAGGAATGCCGGGAAAGACGAATCCCGCGGAATAATAGAGATCTCCGCACATTCCTCATTCGTCGGCTGCCACATCTCAATTTTCCCGCCATGACCCCAGGGGAGTTCTACAGCTGCCTCGACTTCTGCGATGAGCTCAAACTGACTCCCTCGCAGAGGGAATTCCTTCGCGAGGAGGTACACGAAAGGAGACGTGCTGTGCTCACAGACAACAAGGATACACAAAAGAATCGAAGAGCTTTGCGATCATCCTACATGGATGCCATTGTAAAGGGTAAGGATTGCAATCTCCTCATCCTTCTTGGCCTCTTTCAAATGTTTTTTGGGAGTAATTTAAATAATTAGTTGGTGTTCCACTTCATGGGCAACCCACATTCCAAAAATGGTCGTGGAAAATTTTTGATCCGGCCGGCCTTCCGGTGGTCCAAACTTTGCCTTATAGCTCGAGAACGGTAACAGATAGAGACTTCAGGTTTCAAGTTTTCTATAGAAATGTGGGTGTAAAATTTCATTTTTTCGCATTTTCAAAATTCAAAATGGCCGCCATCCGCCATTTTGAACTACCATCAATCACTTCTCTTACAGCTAGAGATCTGAAATTTTAGTATATTGTAGAGCTCAGTGAGACATTTTCATCAATAACTCATACATGAAAATCGGTCAAGCCGTTTAGCAAATATGGCGGCATAAAGCAAAAAGTGTTTTTTCGATATAACTCGAGAACGGCTTGACCGATTTTGATCATCTTGGTATCAAATGAAAGGTTTCAAGAAGCCCTACAACTGTCTAGAACATTCCAAGTTCCAAAAACATCCGCAAGAGGCACTAAAAACAAAAACAAAAATTGCCTAACTTTAAGGGGCAATATCTTCGAATTCCCATTAGGCAAATCTTTTAAATTTTGATATGTTGTAGCAGGACTAATAATCTTGCATCAGTCCGAAAGTTAAGAAATTCTATGTCGCCGTTTAGAAGATATAGCCATTTGAAAAATTCTTGAATTTGAAAAGTTCTAAGAGCCATATCTCCTGCACTGCTTAACCGATTTTGCTCATCTTAGTATCAAATTAAAGGTTTTGCAATTCTCTACAATTTTCTAGAACATCAAAAACCTCTAGAACCATTCCTTCGAGACAAAAAATGCCAAAAACTGTATTAGTAAAACAAAAATCCGCCATTTTGTGTTCTGGAGATGACCTTGAAAATTATTGAAATTTATGTCAATTTATAGCTTATTTAAAGACCTTTCCAAAACTAGTCACGAAACTTCTGTAGGTGTTATAGAACTCGAGATATGACAATTTTTATGCATCAAATTTCTGAATTTCACAAAAAAATCAACCTTGCCTACTGATATTGCTCACAAATAGTATTACAACGCATTATAAAACTTCTACACGTTGTGGGACACCAACTCTTATAACTGGACGCGTTATGATTGACTTTTCTGTTGTTGTCTGTAAAAGGTCCAAAGTCGGGAATTTTCGAGATTCCCTTCCTGCGGAATGTTCAGGATCTGCAGCCAATTAATGCAACAACGGCGAATCTCGATCGTTCAGCCATAACATTCTCATGCGACAAGGTGATCATCGTGCATGGCTTCGGTGTGCCCGTTTTTAAGGGGCATCCGGGTGAGATGACGGTGGTATTTGTCTCAAAAAAATCACGATTGCTGGAAAGAACAATCTCCAGCGGGGTACGACGCATCTTCAGCAATACGCACGACATTCTCTATCTCTTCCTCAGGGATCCCATCCTTATTGAGGCCAAAACAGAGTACACAATGCACATTAGAGCCTACAATGGGACGTGCACCGTGATTGGGGACTATATGAATGAATTCAAGATAAATGAGATCACATTTAGCTTCCACTCCTTCCAGGAATCCTTTACACATGCTATTTTTATGCTCTTCGAAGATCCAAGGATGTTCGTTGAGCAGAATGCCCTGACTCTCCTGGATTTGATGGCATTCGTTCGTCGGCCGAGCTTCTCATCAGACAGCTCATCGGATTCCCTGAAGGACCTGCTTCAAGGGCAAGTTGTGTATTTCTACAATGCGGATAGAAAGGCTGAAAGCCGTGCCTAATGATTCACCTGGAAGTACCTGAAATGGATGATCCCAAAGCCTTCTTGACGAAAGAGATGAAATCTCATGAAATATTTCGAATATTTCAATATTTTTTTTTGTAAATTGTCTGTGTAGAGTAATTTGTAATGTCCTTTTTAATTTTTAATTGTATCTTATACGCCTTTAGGGGCTTCCACGAATAAACAAAGAGATTCACAGAATCACGATTGAGGATTATCCTGAGACTTCCCTCCGGTTTGCGATAAATGCCTAATGATGTCGACCCAATTCCATCCACGTGGACGCTCTCCTTTGTGATCCGTCCGTTCCCATTGACGCCGCTTCTGAGCTTTGGTGAGATGTTCCTTTTTGGCCGTTGCCTTTGGTGCAACTTCCAGCTTCTCCACTTCATCAGCAATATCCACAGTGGCATGTATATTTTCCGGTTGGGATGCCGTCAACTCATCCAGTCGCTCCTTTAAGCACTCAAATAACGTATACGTCATGCCACATCCTAGCCACTGCTGAGCCTCTTCCCGGAGAACTTCCTGGATTTTCTCTTTGACACTCCCAATGAGATTGCGATTGTAGAATGTGTCCAGGTTGATC
This sequence comes from Lutzomyia longipalpis, assembly GCF_024334085.1. NCBI lineage: Eukaryota > Metazoa > Arthropoda > Insecta > Diptera > Psychodidae > Lutzomyia > Lutzomyia longipalpis. Next base: position 7,581,956 of record NC_074710.1, read on the forward strand.
TGAGGGGCCTCATTGGGGTACTCTGGTGTCCAGCAGATTTCCACAAGGAAGGACTTACTAGCATCATCCTCACCATACTGCAAAAAGAGCCCAAAAACTTTAACTTCCACACTTTCTTCCAGGAATTTTATATCCTTACTTTGTATTGATATGTTGTGGGATTTATCTGCTTGAATGCCACATCAGTCTCGTAAATTGATAGGAGGGCTTCTATTTCTTCCTCCTGAAGCTCCTTTGAGGTCATTTTTGAAGGAGAAATTCCTCTGCGCTCTTATTCAAAAAATACTGCAAGGAAACCAAAACAAACCTTGGAAGTTTTTTAGTCGTCCCATCCCACTAAACAAAATTATCCATGGGAATGTCAGAGGAGTTTTCCTTTTCAATCTTTGTCTTCATTTTTTTTTCCTTCTTTTAGGGGTAACTGGGACAAAAAGTTAGAAAGACAAGACAACACATCTCCAATATCTCAGTAAATATTAGTTCGTAATTGTTCTAATCTAGTCAAAAGGTACCTTTTATAACTCTAACTAAGCCTATAAAATTTTATTATTATTTAAAAAATTTTTTTTTCAAATTTCAAAATTACTTTGAACTTTCATTTCAATATTATATCGTATTTTAAAGTATTTTTCTGTAATTTTTTTTGATCCAAATTCATTTTTAGATAGAGTAATCATTGCTGAACCTGAACACAAACCTAGTCTAAATTTTCCGAAAAAATTATCCGGGTTTTCCCGTAGAACACTGACACTAAAAAGTGACACTTGGGGCAAAAAGTTAGAAACCGTTTTTAAGGCAGTTCACTTTTTTTTATTCATTTATTTTTATTTTTCCCTAGTCAGCACACCTAATACCTATAATTTAGAATGTTATATTACTCGCTATTACTAATATTTAATCACTCAAAAAATAAAAAAGTGCAATTATTTGTAATTTTGTTGTAGTTTTTTTTAATTTTCTGTGTCTTTTTTATTAAAAAAAAAAATTTAATTGTTGCACAAATATCTTATTATCAATTGCTTTTACTGTGTCTAGATGAAATAAATTCATAAAACTAAAATTTAAGGGCAAAAAACGTAAATTAACATTTGGCCCCATGGTTGGGGCAAAAAGTTAAAAGTGCAAGGTTTCGGAAAATGGACTGAAAATGCATTTTCCCGTTGAGTTAGAAAATAATCGTCTCAGACAAAGTTATAGCCTGGAAAATTTCCTACAAGATAGTCGTTATGGGAAAATTCAAATATTTTCAGGGAAATCAGGAAAATGTTTCTCCCAAAAAACTAACTTTTTGCCCCATATCCCCCTATTTTCTTCAGATTAGAACCTAAGGATTCTAGAATCTTACTTGTTTTCCATTCTAGATGATCGAAAAAGGATCATTTGTGCCTCTTAGCTTACTCAGAAACCCAAAAGTATTTTTTAACACTTGGAGGACCCAACATTTGGCACAACGCGGAGGATCAAATTGGTAATAAGTACCAGTTGATAAAATATGCTCAATAATTAATTATTAATCAGTTAATTGAACAAGGATCGAAAGTTTCACTAATTCTCAATCTCCTTCAAGCATTCCTACACCGAATTACTAAATATTTAATTTAGAAAATCGTCACTGAAAAAAAATTGCGTAGAATCGATGCAAAATTGTCAATTCAAACGACTTTTTTAGCTGTAGTTTTGCTTAATTTATTATTGCGCCTAAATAATCACAAACTTTGATTCTTCGAGTAACTTTTTAGTCACTTCCGGCAATAAAATTAGTTCATATCAATTATTTTCACCGAGAAAAAGTGAACAAGAGTACTTTATTTGGGAAATATGGGGAAACATAACCTCAAAACCATGGCTAAAATGTATGGGATTTTGACTGGTAGTTATTACCAATTTGATCCTCCGCGTTGGATTCTGACTTTGACCTCAATTATCTTTCAAAGAAAAGACTTTTCTCAAGATTTTCTTTCTGCTATCTTAAAGTAATTAAAATTCCCTACACATAGATGCTAAATTCATCGAGATAAATCCAATAGATTTTATTTTGTGACGATTTTAAAGTTCCAATTGGTAGCAATTACCAGTAAAGTCCTCCGAGTGTTAAGATAATTCACTGGACACGATCAAATCCAGAAGACCATTGAACATTCCATGGAATACTCCGTGGATTCGTCCAACGATGCATTCCATTGCGGTTTGCTGCGTTTGCTCAATGGGGCACAAAGAATGGACAAAAAGTGCAGTGAAAAAGTCAATGAAAAAGTTCAATAAAATCACCAAAATGTATGTTTGGAAGTAATTTTTTGTACAGGAAAATCCCCTCTGGTGCATCCAGAACCATTTTCTGCAGCTCTGTGTGAGATTTAGCGTGGAAAAATGTCAAATATTGGGAAAAATTCCGAGAGACTACGTGAGTGAAAAATGCAAGGTTGCCCCCATGGAGAATTTTTTTATTCTGAAGATTTTTGGCATTTGCAGATGCATCCCGTGAGGTTCCCCTGCGGGCTGTTTTGCCTGTATCCTCCTTGCTGCGTGGCTATACGCGACTTCCGAGCGGTACCTACTTTGGGGCATCAGCTTTCTCACCACCGTTGCGCCATATCTCCCCGGAACACTTGGCTGCTGGACATCGAAGCCCTGGAGCTGTGAACTACAAAGGTGAGAATTTGAATGGGGATTGAGATGGACGTGGAAGCTAACTCTGATGTCCTGTTTGTTTATTGTTAGTTTCCGGGAAGCCTGTTGTACGACCATTGGAGCCCTGTATTCGTCGTACAGCATCCCTGGATGCTCTCACAACACCCCGACCTGTGTGGTCTACAGTCCAAACACATCCCTCATCTATGCTCCTGCATGTCGATAAGGCAACACAGACAGAGGAGAGTTACTGTCAGGAGATGAGTGGACGCTCATCGACGGATATTTTACGCTCCGATACCCCCACGGAGGGAGTTAAAATTGAAAAAGTTATCCGGCAGCGTCTCCAGCAGCGTTCACACTCACAGCGTAGCACTGAACATGCCGTGCAGACGCAATCCAGTCTCCCGGGAAGTGCCCTGAGAGCCAGTCCCGTGACTATTCCACCCAGAAGTGGTGCCACAGGGCATCTAAGACCAATGCGGAGCTCCGTTGAGGGTCTCAATCAGGAAATTGAGAAACTCGTTCTCATCCCAGGGCAGCAGCATTCATGTCGTCCGGAATCCAACAGAAATTTGGTATGTACGGAAAACCTCCCCTGTGGCAGCATAAAAACATGTTTTTAATTAATTTTTTATTTCCCAATTAGTTTTCTCGCGGAACTCCGGATGGGCATCGTGCCCCCATTGCTGAACTCCTGCACGGAGACACGCGTTCTGTGAATACACAAACACCCCTGGGGGATGTTTTTGTGTCATCCGACGACAGCCAGAGTACGTCTCCGGATGAGTCAAGTAGCCATGGGGCTGGCAGCTACAGAGCCCCACCGGGTGGCATATCGAGTGCCTCACCGCGCATCAATAAATTCCTAGCGCGTGAGCCACCAGATGGGTGCGAAAAAGTCAATTTGCGCCCCACTGAATCCACTGAGCAAACAACAATCTTCAAACCATGCTTTGTGGGGGGGCTAAGACCATCCTTGGGGAGTGCATTCCAACCCCTTCAGCCACTCTCACCAAGCTCAGAGGAAGCCCCATCGACGCCACCAAAAGAGTAAGTGATTTTCTTCTTTTAATCATTCCATAAACTTACGAAGAGAGAGAAAATCTCTCAAACATAAAGAACTGAATGACATTGAACGAAGGACGAAGGGAACGTTACTTATAAATAAGACATTGATCCTCTCAATTCTTTCAGTTAATATTAACAAGAAAAATAATAACAATATTCTAAGAAGAAAAATGAATAAAAAAAAACGACAATTTGAGTATAAATTGAACGTAAAAAAAATTAAGTAAAAGAAAAGACTTTTTGGGTGCTAAATTGTTAGAAATTTCTGAATTGGATTGCCTTCGGGTGTGCGGAAGTGTTTAAAAATTTTCAATTTCAAATACAAAAAAAGTAATTACTACCCTGTAAAACATTTCCGCTCATTTGCCGTCAATTTTACCTGGTAAAACCTCAGCGAATGACCGGAGATTTGACTTTTTCCCATGGAGAATATCCGCACATTACGACGGGAGACGGTTGGAGACACTATAAGCGAAAATACATGTACTGCGTACGCAGTTTTCCAGGGTAAATCTCCGAGGGATATTCTCCATGGGTTCTCGTGCTTGTCTACCGTAGGATAATATCCTTATGTACTCTCTCTATTTTGCCTATGGAGAGTATCCATAGATTTTCGTTTATTTTTCTGTGTAAAATTCTAACAAAAAAATTTTAGTATATAAGGAGAATTACCGTCTATTTGCTGTGGTTTTACCGGTAGAAAATATCTCTCAATTTTCATAGTTTTTACTACTAGTAAAATTCCCCTAATTTTCTGTCATTTTACCGCATGACTTTTTCCTGGCATTTTCTTTAATTTTACCCATGGAAAATATCTGGCAATTTTCTTCAGTTTTACTACAGGATTATATCCATACATTTTCCACAATTTTACCCATGGTAATTATCCGATAGTTTTCTTGATTTTTACCCCCAGTAAATATCCGTTGATTTCCTCCAGTCTTACCTTAGGTTATATCCCGTGCATTTTCCTCAAAATTGGTGGTGATGGAGTGGACGACAAAAATATTAAAAAGCGTAATTTTTTCTTTATTTTTTTTTATTTATTATGATTATTGCTTACAGAGAAGTGAATACATATATTCTTAAAAGACTATTCTAAAACTAATTATACATTCTTTTACATCAGAAAATAAATGTGATTTGACTTCAATCGACTGGAGACTCGGAAAAAATCATCAGTCACTAATTTTTTTTAATTCAAAGAAATTTGTACATTTTTTTTTGTTTTTTTTTTCTATTTTGGTGCAAAGTGTAATTGATCTATACATTATATATTTTAATTGAACTACTTACTACCATATCTAGTTGTTTTGGGAAGTTTTTTTTTTACAATAATGTCTTTGTAATAAACAAGTACATAAGGGATGGTCACGTTATTTTGGAAACTCTACAGGAACAAAATGGCCAAAATGTGAGAATTTCAAATAAATTTTTTGAGCACAAAAATTTATTTTCTAAATCAAAAATACTGAATTCTTATCAGTATTTGGCCATTTAACAAGAGTGCAAGCAGATTTCAAAATTTTGGTTTAAAAATTGGCTTGAAAATCGCTCTTGAAAGTCCCCGAGTTTCCAAAATAATGTGACCATCCCTTACTTTAATCTTTGGCTTGCAACTGCAAACTGAAACTTTTATTGAACATTACTTGATTACTTGATTTTAAGGTATACCTTAAAATATAATTTTCTTATTATATTTATCGCACGTCTCTATGGGTTGAATAGAGACGTTGAATGTTAATGAAGAGTTTATACCTAAATATTTTTTAGAACATTAAAATTATTTTATTTTTCAAAATTACTTTTTTTTTATAAATTTAGAGATGTTGTTTTTCTGTAAAGAATTGAAACACAATTTGATAATTGGAAAAAAATTATAAAATGTATATTTTTAAGGAAATTTAATGGGAAAGATGTAATTAATTTCTTTACTTTATTTTTTAATTGAATTTTAATTAAAATAAGTTGGACTTTTTGTACCTACTTAAATTTTTGCGTGAGCTTGGTTTTGTTGCTTGAAGTAGGGCTGAAGTGATCGTTGGTTGATATTGTTACAATCACTTATTGAGATGCTGTTGTTGAGAAATCTTTGCGATTGCAGCGTTGCATGATAGGGTGATTTCAGTATTAATCGTTGTTATGGATGATACGATGGCAGAATGCTATAGTTGGTACGTCGACGATTAGTGTATCTCTGATTAAATGAAGGGGATGCGCCATTCTGCATTAAGTGATTAAAAAAACAAGATATTAGACAAAAGAAGAAATTTTTTACATATGTAATACATAAATAATAAAAAATAGTTATCGAAAATTATCCTTTTTTTATGATTGGACGTTAATCAACATTTTAAATATCGTCACTTCTCACTACTTTTGTCGTATCTGTACATAAAAAAGTTTTATACAACAAAAGTAACGACATGCGATGTTATGTAAAAAAAAAGGATTTATTCCAAGAAGCTTTGAAAAATATCACAACTTTTTTTGTTTGATATATACATAAGTACGGGAAATAAAAAATATAGATTAATCAAAGAAAATAAAAAGGATTTCTTACCTTTTTCAGTGATTTTTCACTTCATTCACATTTTTAATTCACTTACACATCACATGCGCTCCTTTCAGTAGAACATCTCACAAAGAACTGAATATTGTGAAATACTCACTCAGACGGGTGATGAGCACAAAAATTTTAAGGGTAAAATGGGGAGGTTGAAAAAAAATGAGGCCTTATGTGCATGTAAAATAAACCCATGTACCTAAGGCATGTCTATTTCATGCACATTTCGAGAACCCGAGACCCTAATAAAACAATAAAAAAAAGGTTTACTCAGATGCATCTTCTCTTGCCCTCAGAGTGTCATTGCCAAAAAAATGAGTTTGATGGCCAAAAATATCGCGGAAAAATAAGAGCACACTCGCGGAGAAAATCCACCAGGAAAAACATAGGGAAATGCATAAATATTTTCCATGGAAAAATAATCAGAAAAGACCGCCAAATATACACAAAGTAAATTAGGATAATTAGCGTAATTATGAATGAAGAAAAATCACATTAATCACGCGGAAAATTCTACATGGAAAAGTGATGGGAAATATGAGTACATTTTCCCTGGAAAAATTAGAAGAAATTGGTGCCAAATATTCGGCAGTAGGTAAATGCACGAAATGGTATAAATTAATACGCGGAAAAAGAACTTTCAACTCGCGGATAAACTCCACAAGGGGGAACAATAGGATAATATAAGGATATTTTACGCGGTGAAATAAGCAGAAATACGCGCCAAATATCCACTAAGGAGATACATAGTCTGAATAGGAGTAAATTCGTAGGCGGAAAAATCTGAGAGCATTCGAGGATCTTATCCTCGCGGAGGTACATAGTAAGATCAGTGGATATTTTGTGTGGTAAAATGTACAGAAACAAGCGCCAAATGTACTGTAGGAGGTAAATAGGAGGAATAGACGTATATTTGTAGGCGGTAAAATAAAGGTGCACTCACGGAGAAAGTCCATCAGGAAAAATAGGTGCCAAATGCAAGGATATTTTGAATAGAAAAATGGGCAGAAATAACCACCAAACATCCATACAGGAAAACATAAGGAGAATGAACGGAGATCTTCCCCGGTAAAACCATGTCCCACTCGCGGAAACGTCTCCATGGGTATAAATGACTGAACTTGAACGGATATTTTCCAGGGCAAATACTCAGTATCCTCGCGGAGATTATCCGTGTGGAAGTACATAAGGGAATGCAAAGATATTTTACATGGAAACACAACGACGAATGCCAGATATTTTCCGTTGGCGTATAATTTCCAGCTATTTCCTTTTATTTTACCCCCGGAGAGTTACCCGCAGTGTCTCCCCCATGGATAAAATTTTTACAGGGTAAGAAAAAGGGTTCAAGAAGTGTCCGAGAACGCTGAGAACGAATACAAAAATGATTCAAATTAACGAAATCTTAAGAAAAAATCTAAATGTTAAGAAATGAAAATTTTCAATTGTATAAAAATACTTAACACTGGGAGGACTTTACTGGTAATTGCTACCAATTGGAACCTTAAAATCGTCACAGAATAAAATCTATTGGACTTATCTCGATGAATTTAGCATCTATGTGTAGGGAATTTTAAATACTTTCAGATAGCAGAAAGAAAATCTCGAGAAAAGTCTTTTCTTTGGAAGATAATTGAGGTCAAAGTGTGAATCCAACGTGGAGGATTAAATTGGTAATAACTACCAGTCAAAATCCCATACATTTTAGCCATGGTTTTGAGGTTATGTTTCCCCATATTTCCCAAATAAAGTACTCTTGTTCACTTTTCCTCGGTGAAAATCATTAATATGGACTAATTTTATTGCCAGAAGTGACTAAAAAGTTACTTGAAGAATCAAAGTTTGTGATGATTTAGGCGCAATAATAAATTATGTAAAATTGTAGCTAAAAAAGTCGTTTGAATTGGAAATTTTGCATCGATTCTAGGCAATTTTTTTCAATAACGATTTTCTAAATTAAATATTTAGTAATTCGGTGTAGGAATGCTTGAAGGAGATTGAGAATTAGTGAAACTTTCGATCCTTGTTCAATAAACTGATTAATAATTAATTATTGAGCATATTTTATCAGCTGGTAGTTATTACCAATTTGATCCTCCGCGTTGTGCCAAATGTTGGGTCCTCCAGTGTTAAAAACCATACTTGGATTATGTTAATTTAAAAGGACCTTTAAGGGTTCTAAATGGAAAAATTCTTATCATTCTGATTAATTTATAAATGCAACAATAATTGGCATTTGATGCTGCATTGATTACTGCGTGGAACAAGAAAAGGACAATAGGTATTTTTGGTGAATTTTCTCTCAAAAGAAGAATTTCTTTTAATTTGAAAGTTTTGTTTTATTTTTAAATATTTTTGAAAGAAGTCTATTCACATTTATTTGTGCCATGACTTCATTTGAGAAGTTTGAAAATACAAACATGGCTTAAAATCTTCTATTTTGGTTCATTTTGTGCATGAAGCATATGCTCCAATGCTCTAAACCTAACCGTTTGAAAAAAATCAGTCAATAAAAGTAAAACTGACTGAAAACATTCCACTGAAACCTAGCTGTGAAAGCTCTATTAATTCTTCTTAAATGCGCCTCTGAGTTATTATGAGACATTTTAATTGTTTTTTATGCATAAAACATATGCGCAAATGCTTCAGAAACAATGAATTATTCATCGATAATGATCAATCGGGCTTTGCGGCATATGCTTCATACACTAAATAACAAAAATGAATTAAAAGAAATCGTCATTTAGGAATTTTAATTATTTCTATGTTTTCTGAATTTACTTTTTTATCTTTTGAAAGTTATTAAGAATTTACTTGAAAAGAGCTCAAAACTAAGATTCTTATTTAATAAATTCACAAAAAAAAACCTTTAAAAAACTGTGCAAGAAACCAAAACATCTTGTGCCATCTTTATTATTTTTTTATAAATTATTTTGAGCGTTAAATTTTTTTTAAATCACAGTAAAATAGAATGGATAAAACCAGACGAACGGTCGGCTGGAAAACTTTCTTGGCGCAAACATTCTATTTTTAAAATATCCCCAATTTATGCTCATACCAAGTTTGAGCCCAATCAGATGATTTTACATTTTAGAAGACAAGCTGTTGTGTTATGTCAAAGAAAGAATTACAACTAAAAAGACACATTAAGAAAAAATAAATAAATTTCCAAATATTCAAAATGTACAAAATATTAGAATTTAGTGATGATGAAGAATGTGAAGAAAAATCTTTCTGATTTATTTCTTTTTTCTTTTGAAAAAGACAAAAAACAAGGTATATAATTCATAATTCATAATATATAATAAAAATTCTTAATAAACATTTTATCTTATTTATTGAGCATTTAATAGAATTCTCACGAAAGCGGGGGTTAAAGTGGGATAGAAGTCAAATGCTAGAAATTTCTTTATCAAAAAAAAAAGTATTTTAAGGATATCAAAGAAAAAAATGTGCCTCGCCTTTGGCTGATGAAAAATAAAATGAAAGAGAGAAAATATTTGAAACCAAAATTTATGAGATTTTCAAAAGTAAGTAGATTAAAAAAGAAGATATCAGAAAATTTTCTATATACAAAAAAAATCAAGTTTGAGCTTTAAAGTTTAAAGAAATCTTTTTCAATTACTAAAACGTAGACTTTTAAAGAAATTTTCTAGCATTTTTGGGACTTCTTCCACTTTTGGGAAGAAATAAAAAAAAAGAGAATATAAAATAAAAAATTGAAAATAATTTTTTAGAGTTTATAAAGTACTTTAAATGGAATGATAAATGACTCACAATGGTATTCTTATAATGGAGATCAAAGAAGTAAAATAGGTGTAAGAAAAAAAAAGAACAAGGAGATGTGAGACAGAGAGAATTAGGCTTAAAATATTTTAAAAATATTTTTCTAGTTGTAGATGCAAATGAAATTTTAAAGAAAAAAAAATGAGTAATATTTTCATAAATTGAACAAATTGAATAATACGTGTCTTGTGTGGGAAAAGACTTAAAGAAAATTAAGGAGAATCTTTAATATGGTAGTGGTCCGCAGTATTTCGTAGGTCCTTGTAAAGGATGTAATTCTGCGGGACACTACTGTAAGTAAAAAAAAGGAGATCAGTCAAATTGATTTAAATAAATTGAGAGACCGCAAAGGATACGTATAATATAATAATTAAGTAAAAAGCAGCATAAAGAACAAAAGAAATCTGAGAAGAAGAAGAAAGTGTAGGTGTATAAGAACATATCTATACTGTCCGTGATTGACTGATGATGAAAATAAAATCATAAAAAAATAACAAACTTTCACGAAAAAGTATTTTATTGATTTTCTTTTCCACTCAAAGTCATACAAAAATCATCTTTTGACCTCTCTTTGGTACACAACATAGATTAAGAATTCTCACGCACTCACTACCGTTCTGATGTGAGCTTGAAGAATTTCTTACAATCATTGTATTCGAGGCACTGATAAATTGTTTCCCATCGTTTGTACGTAACATCTTTAACATCTCGAACCATTTTGGATTCTTCTGAGATTTCCATGCGGAGTGCACTGTGAGCATAGGGTGTCCATCGTGTTCTGATGATCTCATCGAGTTTTGGTGTTGGATTTCTGCAAGAAATAGAGAGAGATTTTGCTGTAGAAAATGCTTATTCTTTTGCTTTTTCTTTGGGGAATTTTCAATCAGAAGATTGCTAAAAAAAATCTTAAAAATTTCGAGAAAATACGATAATCTAATGGGGAATCAACCGACGTTAACCCTGTGGCGTTTTTTGGATCATACGTAGACCTAAACATGAAACATTTTATTTTCCCAATTTTTTATGAATTTCATTGTATTTCCTAGTTAGAAATACATATAATTCAGGCAGAAGAAGTCTAAGAAAACGTTTTGCCTAAGAAATGTCCTCTGAGAGCATTTATAGAATAAATATCATGATAAAAGAGCGCATGTTTCAATGTTTTTATGTTTCAAGTTAGACGCGAAAGGGTTAACTTTAATTCTTTATTTTTGGATTATTCCCCGATGAAGAACTCGGAGGTAAAAGAAAGAAAAATCGGTATTATTTGAAAATGTTTGGTATTTCAGGTGAATTTCTCAAATATTTGTTTAATTAACACTTGGAGGACTTTACTGGTAATTGCTACCAATTGGAACCTTAAAATCGTCACAGAATAAAATCTATTGGACTTATCTCGATGAATTTAGCATCTATGTGTAGGGAATTTTAAATACTTTCAGATAGCAGAAAGAAAATCTCGAGAAAAGTCTTTTCCTTGGAAGATAATTGAGGTCAAAGTCAGAATCCAACGCGGAGGATCAAATTGGTAATAACTCAGTCAAAATCTCATACATTTAGCCATTGTTTTGAGGTTATGTTTCCCCATATTTCCCAAATAAAGTACTCTTGTTCACTTTTCCTCAGTCAAAAATAATTAATGTGGACTTATTTTATTGCCGGAAATGACTAAAAAGTTACTTGAAGAATCAAAGTTTGTGATGATTTAGGCGCAATGATAAATTAAGCAAAAACTACAGCTAAAAAAGTCGTTGAATTGGCAATTTTACACCGATTCTACGCAATTCTTTTTCAGTGACGATTTTCTCAATTAAATATTTAGTAATTAGGTGTAGGAATGCTTCAAAGAGATTGAGAAGTAGTGAAACTTTCGATCCTTGTTCAATAAACTGATTAATAATTAATTATTGAGCATATTTTATCAACTGGTACTTATTACCAATTTGATCCTCCGCGTTGTGCCAAATGTTGGGTCTTCCAAGTAAAACAATGGGCCTATCAGCGACCAAGAAACCCTTGAATTCTTTGAATTTTGTACTGAAATTTCAAGATTTTAAGCGATTTTCAAGGGTTTCTTGGTCGCTGAATAAGGCCCAATATTCGATATTTTTATAAGAACATTGAAGACAAATCTTTAAAACTTTCTTAAATTCTGTGGAATATTTCCCTTGAATAATTAACCCTTGGAGGATCGAGGGAAAATGTTTTTCAAGTTTTCTTTCGACGATTCTGAGCTAATGGAATTGCCCTACAAATGCAGAATATTTCACGAAATGTTTAACAGATTTTTATTCTGTTGCGATTGAAAACTAAATCCAAATTGGCCACAGTGGTCATAAAAAAAACCTCTAAGGGTTATAATTCGTATTCTATTATAAAGAAAATTATTAATCTTAATAGTTCTCAAATATTTTCACAGAGCTATGAGATTATTCGATGTTTTAGGAGAAAATCATAAATATTCTTAGCATTTTGGGAATAATTTAGGAGAATTCTCAATAATTCTCAAATATTCAAATTGTTTTAGGATTATTTAATATTCTTTTGGAGAACTATTTGCAGAATATTCATAACATTTTAGGAATATTCAACAATTTTTTCTGTGAATATTACAAAATAAATTTCCTTCAAAGCACCACAAACTTACCCATATTTTACGAAGTTACTAACATACTGAACCATCTTAACCCTCATTACACTATCTCTATAATTTTCATAAAGATCTGAATTGTTTTTAACAAATATAAACCTAACGCTATCCCTGTGAAAGCTTCCAATATCATTTGTGGGATCTTTGTGGGAAAATCTGAAGAAATATGTTTTGGAGATGGCTTCTGCTGCGAAGTATTTCGCAAATTCTTTCACACGATTCTCCGAGAGTGATTTCACGAGAAGTTCCTTGCTGTAGTTATTCAAATCATCCGTATGGGAGATGAGGAAATGTCTCAGAGATTCCATAAGTTCCTTCGTTGCGTGGGAATAGGAATAATTCCATTCATTTCTTAGGGAATCTCTATTGATAGCAACATGATTCCAATGTTCGGCAACAGTGTGCCCAATCATGAGTGGAACATCATTTAAAATGGTGTGTTGGGTTAGTTGTTGTTGCTCATCTTGTACCATTGCTACCCCTGGGGGTGCTTCATGTATTTCCGTAGTTGGTACAAAACACGGGAGAGGTTGTCCAAAGTATGACACACTTGTGGCTGCATTGAAGTCACGTTGTGCAAAGGAAGATGCAGGGAGAGTCTTAAGAATATCCTTAAGATAGCCACGGTAGCAGGGGATTTGAAGGCTTTTGCATAGAGCATGAACACAACTCTCCGTATTCCTCTGATAGGCCCATGGATTTAAGGAACTTCCACTCAGCATAACAGCTCCGTGAAAGTAACCGAGAGATAGGGGTGCTTGCAAATGATAGGCAATTGAGGCACTTCCTGCACCAAGACCCATCAATGTAACTCTTTCGGGATCACCACCAAAAACTTCAATGTTATTTTGTATCCAATCTAGGGCTTGAATTTGATCACGTAGACCATTATTCCCAACAATGTTCTCCCCTTCGCGATATAGGAAACCCAGGGCGCCTAGTCGATAGTTTAGGGTGACTACAACGATGTCCTCATCGACAAGGTAATCAGGACGATTAGCTCCATCACTGTAGGCAGATCCATAATTGAAGAATCCTTCGTGAATCCATACAAGAACAGGACGAAGATTCACCCAGAAAGTATTTTTTGTGTAGACATTGAGGTAGAGGCAGTCTTCTTGACCGATGAAACTTTCATTCGTGAAAAGGGAGTTCTGAATGCACATTGGGCTGGGTTTTGTAAAATCCCACAGGGATGAGTAGAGGGACAAATCAATAGGTTGAGGTGGTTCAAAGCGCAGCTCCCCAACAGGAGGTTTAGCATAGGGAATGCCAAGGAATGAGCAGAAGGTGTCACCTTTCGGTGAGGTGTGTAGCAACCCTAAACCATCAATTTCTCCAAATCTCTGCTGTAATGTCACCAAACACTGTCCCAGCACAAGAAATATCCTTAATTTCAGCAGAAACAGAACCAGCAAAAGCATCGTTTCACTTAACTTTCTTCTCTTTTATTTTTTGCTAACTTTCACCCACGAAGTCTCAATTGCAACTACTATCCAGGTGCGAAATTCGCTCATTTTTTATTATAAATTCTTTCTAATGAGAAATTGGTAAAAGCGGATATTTCGTGACCATGAAGTGACCATCATTCGTGTTTGACACAGTGCACCAATATTATGACATAATAATTAATTAATAAGAAATATGTGGTTGATTTTTAATGCATGAATGAACACTTAAGTAGCAAAATTTGAGGTGAATGAATATTTATATTTAACTGTTAACTGATAATAAATCTATTTTCGAAGTTTTTAATTGATGTTAACATTTAGTTAACTTATTTTTCAAGGGAACACCTGTCAAGATTTTAAAAAAGATAAAGTTCTTCGTCGAAGTATAAAATAAACATTAAAAAATATAAAATTATGCTTTGCTTTACTACTACCCCTTTAAGGCTTTTGAAGTAAGTTTTAAGTGATAATATTGTTTTTGTGGTCAAATAAGAAATTTTGGGTGAAAGATTGGAAATTTTTGATTATTCTCTTTACATTTTTATTGATCTTTCAATCAATGAGAATGTTCTTTGATGATTTAGAAGATAAAATAAATCTTAAAGAGTTTCTCAGACGAGAGTAATGCAGACTTTTCATGAGAGTGAACTCCTTCTGGGAGCGGAAAAAGGTTATTATTTTAACCACGTTGAATTGAGGCACAGGAAGCCTACCGATGTTCCTGGAAGGAGTTTATTCTTTTAAAAAATCTTTAAAAATTATAATCTAACAGAGAACAAGGCGAGGGCTTGTAAAACCAGCTAACTTTGTATAAGCTCCGAACCGACTTAGCCGTTTTTATAATGTAGCCTCGAAGGGGTGTTTGGCGAATATTTTGGTTTTTTTAGCGAATCATCTGTATTTCTCTGAAAATCTGAATATTTTATTTCAAATGAATATGTTTTGCTAAAAACCGAAGAACTCAAAACCGAAAATAAGTTGAAAAACGACTTTAGGACTTTTCGATTTGAATTTGCTTGTTTTTAGCTTTAATTAACTATTTTTTTTATTTGAATTTAGTACTTTTTTGAGACTTTAATTAATCCCTTCTTTAAATATTTTTCGACTTGGATTTATTGTTTTTTATGGTTGAAATTACTATTTTTTGGCTTGAATTTAGAACTCTTCAGCTTGTATTTACTATTCGGCTTGATTTCAGTCATTTTATGCTTGAATTAAATATTTTTAGGCTTAGAATAATATTTATTTTTCCTTAGAGAATAATCCGCATATTTCCGTAGATCAGATCCGAATAATTTTATTCAGATAAACCCTCCTTGACAGAGAATTTGTGAGTTTTATTCGCAATCTGAAGCACGACTTTTTAGATAATTTGCATTAGAAAGGCATTTATGCTCATTTATGCTTACCCAACTTTGGCAAAATCCGTAACATAGCGAACCATTCGCATTCTGACAAGATCATCAGTTTGTGTAGTTGGTGTATCGTGGGGGCCAAAGATAAATCTCAAATCATCCCCGTGAAGAGCTCCGAACCAATTTGAGTCATTTTTGTGGGAGAATCGATAGAAATAAACGTTGGAGTATGCATTGTATGAGTAGTAGTTGGTAAATTCCTTAATACCATGTACCATACTAGCTGGTACCATGAGTCTTGCACTGAAATTATTGAGCTCCTTCGTTCCTATTTGAAGGTATCGTCTCAAGGGGCGAATAACTTCCTCGCTCGTGTTGACAAATGAATAATTCCACGTATTTGCAAGATGATCCTGAGTGAGGTAGTAATAGGGATAATCTTCAGCAACTGTGTATCCTATCATGAGGGGTACATCATTCTCAACGGGGTGGTAGATTAATTTAAGTTGCTCATCTTGAACTGTTGGAGATTCTTCGAATTTCCCCTCGTATGTTGGCACAAAGCAGGGATGTAGGACGCCAAAGTAGGATATACTTGTGCGATAGTTGAGGTGCTGAGATCCAAAAATTGATCCTGGTAGTCTTTTAAGGAGATCCTTGAGTTTACCACGGAAACAAGGGATATCCAAAGTTCTGCACAGCATCTTTGTACAGGCTTCG
Source organism: Lutzomyia longipalpis (assembly GCF_024334085.1). Classification (NCBI taxonomy): domain Eukaryota; kingdom Metazoa; phylum Arthropoda; class Insecta; order Diptera; family Psychodidae; genus Lutzomyia; species Lutzomyia longipalpis. The sequence goes on from NC_074710.1 coordinate 7,598,183, forward strand.
GTACTCCGTTCATATGCCCATGGAACAAGTGGGGAGCCACTTAGCATTATAGCTCGATGGAAGAGTCCACGAAAGGCTGGAGATTGTAGGTGGTAGCCAACATCTACACCACCTGCACTCCATCCCATTAGAGTCACCTTCTTTGGATCACCACCAAATGATGCGATATTCCCCTGAACCCATTTAAGGGCTTCCAATTGATCCAAAAGCCCGAGATTTGCGACAAAATTATCATTTCTGCGGTAGAAAAATCCCAAAACCCCAAGGCGGTAATTCAACGTAACCACAACGACATCTTCATCCATAAGATAGCCAACACGATCAGCACCGTCACTGTAGGCAGATCCGAAAGTACCCCAACCACCATGAAGCCACACAATAACAGCCTTGGGCTGATCCGTAGTTGAGGGTTTTGTGTAGACATTTAAGTAGAGACAATCTTCTTGTCCAGTTTCATTTGCAAAGATTCGATTTTGCACACAAATTGGACTTTTATATCTAAAATACCACGATGTTGGGGCATAACGAGACAAATCAAGGGGTTGCGGTGGTTCAAAACGTAGCGCCCCAACGGGTGGTCTAACATACGGAATACTCAGGAAGGAACAATAAGGATCCCCTTTAGGAGTTGTCCTCTGTAATCCATATCCATGCACTTCACCGTATCCTTGTTGCAAAGTCACTTCGCACTCATCACTTGCTCCCAATGCACACAAATTAAACACAAAAATACCTAAAAGTATCACTCGTTTGCACAACATTATCTTATTTCCCTTATGAATTTACCTAATAGACTGATCGTTCCCACTGCAAGGTAGTTTATTTTATAAAGTCTTTTTTGGTAGAAAAAATAATAGTCAATAGAGTGTGGAGAGTACACTGAGCTCAATGTTAATGTGTTATGGGATCATATTTACTATACATCGATAAACATTGTAAACAAGAGTCATTTGTGTTAAAAACCGTGTTATACCGAATTTTTTTTATTAGTTTTATTACACTACTACATTAACAGTAGTGATGAAAATTATATGATCATTGAAATATTTTTCTATATATTTTTTATTAGATTATTAAATTGAAGGACAATGATTTAAGACACAGTGTAAGGTTTGATCTTTAGCTTTATTTTTGGTGGTTCCTTTTTTAATTAATGATAAGAAAAAACTCTGAACTTATTTAACCCATTAGTGTCTAACTGTTTTTGTCAGTTTTGAAAGATTTTCAATTTTTTTTCAAAATAGTGAAGGAATGAATCTTTTTTGTGACTTTTCCACGCGGAAAATTACTTTTTGTCTTCCGGGAGCTTTCTTTGTATTTTTCCGGGAGTTTAATTTTCAAGAATTGTGGATAGTAAAATTTTATTTTCCCATAATGTGAAAGAGAATATTTAAATAAATATGTAGAATCCTTTCCAAGACATCAACAAAAGAACAATAGATTTTCCAATTTTTCTAGATAATTAAATATCTCAGGAACGATTAAATTGAAAAGAATCCTTTAGCAGAAACTTTAAACATAATATTTATTTTAAGTGAGAATACCCTTTTCTTTGGTACTGTAATTAAACAAAATTAAATGCGTGAAAAAGGTAGGAAATAGCGAAAAGCTTTTTCTTTTACCTACTTAATCTTAAATAGATCATTATCGAGAAGGTTATTTTAATTACATTGTTTAGAGTTTAGAGGTATTTTTACACATTTCCGACATCTCTCAGAAGATTCGTTCATATTTCAATGAAATTTTGATGAAAAGTAAATTCCCCGACCTCCAAATAAGAATTTAAATTAATCTGGATTAATCTTTTTTTGATGGGTCGAAGGATTGTTCTAATTATTTTTTTCAGAAAGGATAAAAAGGATAGTTTTCTAACCTAATTAAGCAGAAGTTTTTGGATTGCGCAGTTGTGATTTTTTAGAGGATTTTTCCTTCAATTTTTCTCAATAAATAAAACAAAAATTAATCCCATTTGAACTAAATCTTTCTTCTTTACTTATAATTTACTAGTCAACCCGAGCCCCCAATCACGTGTGAGCAAACTCCATTTTAAGCTATAAAAGGGGGGCGTATATTAGTAAGGGGGATGAATTGAATAATACGGTACCCCGAAAAATTTTTTAAATAAAAAAATCCCGTTATCTGACCCTTCAGCAGGTAGAAAATGGAAAAAATCAATTTTTCTGTGGGGGCGCTATAAAGGGGGGTTGGGGCGGAATCCCATATAGCGCTTGCAACTCGTATTGACCCCCTCTACCCCCATACCAAATTTCATCAAGATCGGCCCAGCCGTTTCGGAGGAGTTCATGTGCCACAGACAAACAAACATTTCAGCTTTATATATTAAGACTAGTCAACCCGAGCCCCCAATCACGTGTGGGCGAACTCTATTTTAAGGCATAAAAGGGGGGCGTATATTAGTAGGGGGGATGAATAATACGGTACCCCGAAAAAATTTTAAAATAAAAAAATCCCGTTATCTGACCCTTCAGCAGGTAGAAAATGGGAAAAAATCAGTTTTTCTGTGGGGGCGCTATAAAGGGGGGTTGGGGCGGAATCCCATATAGCGCTTGCAACTCGTATTGACCCCCTCTACCCCCATACCAAATTTCATCAAGATCGGCCCAGCCGTTTCGGAGGAGTTCATGTGCCACAGACAGACAAACATTTCAGCTTTATATATTAAGATATACGGCTTTTGGATTTTTTAGGAATCTAAAAATCTATATAATCCTTAAATACAACCAATTTGTCTTTAGGTTTATCTGAGGCAGTTTTCGAAAATTATCTTAATTAATTAATTAATTAATTTTTTAAGTATTATCTTAAAAGAATTTTATGATATTTTCAAGTATTTTGATTGAGAAAAATATTCAAGAGATAAAATAAAATTAATCCAATAAAAAAACATAATAGTAATAGACGTCTAGAAAGAGACAATAAATAATTTTGAAAAAAAAATCATTTTACTTACCCGAATTTAGCGAAATCCGTAATGTATCGTACAAGTCTCATTCTAATTAATCCATCTTCATGATTTTGGGATGTTTTAGACTTTCCTGTTGGTCCATCTGGTTGTCCAAAAATATAGGGTAGTTCATCCCCATGGAATGATCCAATGTCATTTCCTCTTTGCTTGTGAGAGAATCGATAGAAGAAAATGTTGGAATCAGCATTGGTTGTGTAGTATTCTGCAAAATCCCTAATTCCATGAAGTAGGATGGCTTCGGTCATTAGTTGTTTGCTGAGATTATTTAGTTCCTTCGTCCCAGCTATGAGGTAGCGTCTTAGGGATGAAAGGACATCATCCCTGGTATTTGTGAATGAATAATTCCAGCTATTTTGCAATGAAAATCGATTAGTGTGGAAGCTTGGCCAAGTTTCGGCAACTGTGTGTCCTATCATTAGGGGAACGTCATTGAGAATGGGTTGTGAGATTAGTCGTTGCTGTAAGTCCTGAACCATGGCTGTTCCATAGGCAACCTCTTGGAGTTCAACTGTTGGCTCAAAGCATGGAGCTGGTTCTCCCAAGTAGGATATGACTGTTTGGGAATTTAGGGCAATTGATTTGAAATATGACGTTGGGATGCGTTTGAGAATTTCCTTTAGATCCCCATGGGCGCAGGGAATATTTAGGGTTTTGCACAGGACATTCACACATCCTTGCGTGTGCCTTTCATATGCCCATGGATTGAAGGAAGTTCCACTCATCATTATGGCTGCCTGGAAGAGCCCTCGAGAGGCAGGAGCTTGCAAATGGTATGCAACTGAGGCACTTCCTGCACTCCATCCCATTAGTGTTATCTTCTGTGGATTCCCACCAAATGCAGCAATATTTGCTCTGACCCATTTGAGGGCTTCAACTTGATCACGCAGCCCAAGGTTCCCAGTAAAGGTGTCCTTGTTGCGAAAGAGGAATCCCAAAGCTCCAAGGCGGTAGTTTAGGGTGACAAAAATAATATCTTCATCCACGAGATAGTCAGGTTGATCTGCATTCCTGCTGTAGGCTGATCCTGTTTGAAACCAACCACCATGGAGCCAAACAATCACTGGCTTCAATTCAGTCCAATGCGATTGCTTCTTGTACACATTGAGGTACAGGCAGTCCTCTTGTCCACTCGTCCCATTATGTAGCAACATATTCTGCACACAAATTGGGCTTTTAACCGTGAAATCGAAAGAAGATGAGTAATAGGCCAAATCCAAGGGTTGCGGTGGCTCAAAGCGCAGCACCCCAATTGGGGGTTGAGCATAGGGAATCCCAAGGAATGAGCACAGAGGATCCCCTTTAGGGGTTTTACTCAATAATCCACGTCCATGAACATCCCCATATCCATATTTTAATTTCACTTCACACTGCCCATGCCCATGCACAACACTCCACACAAATCCCAACAAAAAGCTCACAAGCAAAGCTTTTTCACTCCACATTATTCGATCTTTCTCTTGCGTATTGATCACTGAAACTGCTTTTGGCATCCAAAAAATCATTCCCTTTTATAAATGGCCCCAAGAATGCGAAATATTTCTTCTGGGCTATTAAGCACATTTTATTATTAGTTTAAGATTCTGCAATAGGCCTAAAAATGCGTTGCGCGCGTGGGAGTGCGTGCAACATAAGGAAACGATATTTGAGTAATAAATTATCATGAGGAAAAGTCACAAAGCTCCATTCAAAGATCTAATATTTCTTATTTTTATTTTTAAATTATATTTTTAATATATTTTGTTAAAAGTTTTTGAACAGTAAAGACATTTTTTTATGCTAAATATTGGAGAAAGAATTTTCGCAATAAGATTTTAAACAATAAAATGTCAAAAAGAAACTTTCCTATTAAAGAGAAATTCAATTGAGATAACTGAAAGTTAGGAAATAAATGTTATTAGCAAGTAGAGCACGGAAAATACCTTCGATTTTTTTTTATTGAAAGAGTTTGTCCCTGAGCTTGAATTTATGTTACGAAAAAAAATTGTTTAAACTGTCTGGCAATATAGTTATGGTTTTATGAAGCAAGGTAGATAGTCTTGGGATTTAGATCTTTTTTTCTTACAAAGATTTCACAGCATTTATTTTTATTATACCTTAAGATACATGAAATTGTATAGGGAAACTAAGGCTACTTGGTATACCTTTTAACCTGAATTTAATTTCCTTAAATTTAACATTTTTTTTGAGCTTTCTAGTACTAAATTTGGGGAGAAAAGCCTCCCTTTCAGAAAGAATCTGAATGGAATGTGAATAAGCAATTAATTATTATTATAATTTCTCCGCATAGGCTTTAGAAGGGTTAATTAAAAAACTGATTACAAAGGAAATTAAATAAAATCATCAAATTTATGATTAAGATATGAATTTCCTTGAATTCATGACTTTATTACGCGTGTAAAAAAAACTAATGGGAATTTATGCTTTAGATTTGATTGGATTTTGATTGATTGTCCCTCCAAATAGTCACTAAGATGTCTCAAATTGTCTCTAAATATTTTTTTGAAATTGTTTTCAACGTGAATCATTTGAGGATTTCCGGAATATCAAGCTCCAAGAATGAGTTTTTGGAAGTTTTGGAAGTTCTTTGTTGGTTGTTTTCATGAAAAATCATAACACAGGTCACAGATTAGCTGCCTGATTTATCCATCATTCAATTGATGAGTTAATACCTTCCTTGTCTCTCCCCTACGCGGATTTTTTAATTAACTGTGACTGACTTTATCGGATGATTGAGGAGTCGTTTCCCGGGGAAACTATAAAAATGCCCGGACTTTGAGGGCTTATTTTTAATAGAGTCTTTTGTGTGCCTTCGCGCGCTATGGCGCATTTGGAATTACTTTTCTTTGCTTTGTGCATCAGTGCGGTGATTTGTGTGGATTTTGGGGGACGTCCATTGCCATTGAACGACGACGGGCAACCAGGATGTCGTACACGTAGGGAATTTGGGAGATTTTGGCGAAATCATCAAGATCCATCGCGTTATTGGGAATGTACGGCATGGGCTGTGGGTGCTGAGGTGAGGCACTGTCCACAGTACACGCAGTTTCAGGAAGAATGGCAGACGTGCGTTCCGGAACATATGTGGCAGTGGTCACCACCTATGTCACCACCAAGTCGCCCCACGGATACAGTGAATCCCTGTGAGCCTCTAGATCTTCCAGCACCGTGCCCAACCACTCCATGCCCACCCTGTCCACCTGATGGCACCACCACGACCACAGCATGCCCACCGTGTCCTCCTGACCCTGAGACTCCCCCGGAGGAACCCCCACCGGACAATGGGCTTTGCTTTGGACCACCACCAGCCAATGGTGGGCTCTCTTGCCTCCCACCTACGTGCACGGCTGACGAAATGGCCCGCAATCTCTTGTTCCCCAGTCGAACACCAACGCGGTTCTACAGATGTGCCGGCATTGGGTTCCCTGTTACCATTGAGTGTGCCCCCGGGACGTGCTTCCACTTTGCCCATCAAGTCTGTGTCAATCCACAGGATTGGGAAAATTCCTGCTCTGCATCATTCTTCTGATTGGAATTTTAAATTTAATTGCTGCAATTTCTGTTAAAAAAAAACTTGAAATAAAATAAAAATTGATACAGATTGATGGTTAATGCGAGAATACTTAAATTCTTTTTTGAATGAAATATATTTTTTTTAATTCTTAATTGCAGTAATAATTTTTTTAGGGGAGATCTAGTGCTAAAAAAATTTAAGAACAATTATTTTCGGTAATTTTACTTAAATAAATTCGCAAAAGCTTAATAAAATTATCCAGCATTTAAAATGTCTTTCTATGATTCAAAGCAAACATACCAGAATTATATGCTCACGTGTGAGTTATTAAAAAGCTTTATCAAAAAATTTTCTTATCATCATTTCAAGGGTCAATTTTACGCGGTTGTTTTTCTATCTCCAAAATTCAGGTTCACGGAGAAGAAAGCAAGAAGATAGTAGTTAAATAAAATAAATCATTGTTGTGTTGTTATTCGTGATGGTGAAGACTGCAAGAGATCACAGTAGATAAATAAAAATTCTAATTCTATTGGAAACATTGGAAGGACAAATAAAAAATTCCAGGCAAGATTAAATATCTAATCAATTACTAGAAATTATAAGATTTTGCAGAGTAAAGATCGAGAATTTTATTTTCTAAACTAATCAGATTAATGAATGGGTGTTTGATAAGTTATCAATGATGCGTGGAAAACAAGAAAAAAAAACTTTGGACACATTTTTGAAGATTTAGCAATCAGGAATTTTTTTATTAGGGAAGACATGGGTGGATTTGGTCAATTTTAATCACATCAGGGGCAATAAAAAAAAATTAAAAAAAGGTTTTATATTTTTATATTTGTTGTGATGTAAAGGAGTCTATTCATTGTTGTTCGTGCCGTATAATCATTTAAGAAAGACAGATAAATTGCAGAGATTAAAGAAAAATGTTTTTTTTTTAAAATAAATTCAACAAATTCTTTATTCTTTTCCATGACTGAGGAAAACGAAGAAAATATCGAAAAATTGTCCTTTAACGCACAAACCCCGCCTTATTTGTAATTCATTTAAATACACCAAGCATATGCTTCAGTGCTTTACCTTAGCTGTTTTCAAGATAAACAAGCCTAAGACACAATAACAGGTGAAAATTTTCCCTTATTCTTCCCAAAGATTCAAGTGGAAAATAAACAGTCTTTTTAACTTTTCTTTAAAGTTTTTTTTTGATATGATTTTTGTTGTTTTTATATACTTTTCCAGTGTTGATCTTCGAAAGAGAAAAAGAGCAAGAATATTGTTGTATACATAAACTCCTTTTCTAAAATTTAACGTTTTATTTAGAATTTTGTAATATATTTTTCAAGAAATATTTTTATACAAAATTTGTCATATTCTACCCCAGTTTCCCCTATGTTTATTTTGATTTTTTTCGTATTATTAATTTCCTTATCATATACTCCACGCAAAATGTATAATCTTTGTGCTAAAGTGGAATTTAAGTCAGTTTTTTGGTGAAAATCGTGAAAGATGGAGGTGTTGACTTACCTAATGCAACCGTCAGAGTTTTCTCAGACACTCTGGCTTAAAATTTTAAATATAATCGGTAAGATTTTTTTTTAATTTTTGAGTTAAGTTCAACTTCATTTATCCTTTGATTTACGATTTAATTTGTAGGTAAAGAAAGCTTCACTTTATGGGTAATTGTACCAATTATACTCACAACTGTTCTCTATTGGACTGTTGGTGGACTCTATCTCCTTATGGACATTACCAATAGGCCAGCATTCTTGAGGAAATATAAAATTCAACCAGGAACAAATGAACCTGTTGATGGTGAAAAGCTCCGAAAACTTGTGCGCACAGTGCTGTTTAATCAATTCTGCATTGGCATAACTATGGCCATCCTCAATTGGCATTTGACGAGAGATCGATTCAATGGGAACGTTGAAATTGTCCCATCTGCTGCACGAATTTTCCTGGACATTGTTGTGTGTATTCTTCTCAATGAAATTGGCTTCTACTACTCCCATCGGTTGCTCCATCATCGCATCCTGTACAAGATTATCCACAAAAAGCACCACGAATGGACGGCACCAATTGCAATCTCTGCCATGTATTGCCATCCAATTGAGCACATGTTCAGCAATCTTGTACCACCATTCCTCGGGCTCTACGTCATGCGAAGTCATCCACTTACAGCATGGCTGTGGTTCTGTCTTGCAATTGTGGGTACACTCAATGATCACTCAGACTACCATTTGCCACTTCTACGGAGCCCCGAAGCACACGACTTTCATCATTTAAAATTCAATAATTGCTACGGTGTTATCGGTCTTCTCGACTGGCTCCATGGGACTGATAAGATGTTCCGAGCATCGCGAGCATTTGATCGTCACAAAGTCTCTTTCTCAATTGCCTCGCAGAGAGATAAATTCCCTGATATTGTTAAGAAGACTCTCTGAATTTTTTTGTTGTAATAAAAATAATGAAATAAAATGTTTTGGAAAAAAATATATGAGCATACTTATTTTTAATTAGCATGAATGGCATGAATAAAATGAACTATTTTTTAACACTTGGAGGCCTCACAGAGCTGATGACAGGTCATTGTCGTCTAAGAAAGCATCTGTACAACATCAAAATCTCACAGAACTATACCTGCAGATTCTGTGAGATGGAAGACGAAACGTCTAGCCACATTCTGTGCTACTGTGAAGCACTAATGGGCAGAAGACGTAAATTTCTAGGTGCCTATGTGTTAGAACCACATGACATCTGGAAAATTAAGCCAAATGGTATCCTAAGCTTTGTTAATGGCTTGGAACTGTTTGGCTAATAAATATCAGATTATGATGATATTCGGGGACCCACAATAAGCTTGCTTTAGCTGCAGTGGATTGGAAACGACCTTAGTCGCGGCCACCCCAAACAAATCTGAATCTGAATCTGAAACACTTGGAGGATTTTGCTGGCCAATTCGACTTTTTTCAAATTCTACATCTGTTAATAGGAGAACTTCATTACTTCAAGTTCGTTGAAAAAAATCTTGGAAAAATATTTTCTTTTGATACAAAATAAAGTATAAACTTTTGAGGTTAGAAACCTCGATCCTCCAAGTGTTAAAAAGGAGTTTATCCGTTTTCCAAAAGCCCCAAAGGGAAAACAATTCTGTCATACATAATCTTGTAGAGAATTAAAATGAACTAAAAATTCGATAAGGAAACTTCATTTTCCACTGGAATCAGCTACGGCATGGCGGTAAAAATTTGCCTAAAAATATAAACAATGACGTCACAATGAATGAATGAATGAATGCTCCATGCATTGAAAGAGACGAGAAATACAATACGAGGGCTACATTGTAAAAACTAGTAATATATTGTTTTTTTTATAACTTTTGAAGTTAAATTACTGACTTTTAAATTATGCGTTGATAATTTTTTTTTCAAATATTCCTTACTACAAAAATTCCGAATATTTGAACGATTTGAACATTTCTTAAAAGAGGGAACTTATACACCCCTTGAAAGTGCTTAATAAAATTCAAACTTATAGTCTTAACAAAAAAGAAACACGAGAATTCAATTTAATAGTATCTTGTTGCATGAGTTTTATTATGATCATTTGTATACTCCCAAGAGTTACTACCATATAAAACTTAGAACAATTTTTCATTTATTCTCAGTTTTACTTAGAATTTTACAAAAGTGAGAAGGAAAAAAGTACAAAATTATGTATTTCTTGGGGAAAAGTTTTGTAAGAAATTTATTAAAAAAAAGAATTATTCTCAATTCAATGGGTAAAATGAAGAGGAATTTTTGTGTTGGTGAAAGTGGTGCAATAAATAAGGAAAAATTATTAATGTCGCATTATCCACGTAAGTTTTCTTTTTATAAAGAAAATCTTTGTTTTTATACAAGAAGAAATCCATTCTGTAGGTTTTGAAAAAAGTATTAGTGATATAGTTGATACGTGTGATCCATCAAGGGCAGGAAAACACATTGAAGAAGTAAGAATAATTTTCTTTTTGCATTGATTTTTCTTTTATGTAACATACAGATTAATTTAACATTTTAAAGGTGTTAGATTACACGACAGCTGGTGGAAAGAAAACTCGTGGAAAACTACTAGTGGCTGCTTTTGAGGAAATTGCTCCAAAGGATAAATTAACGGAGGAAATGTTTACATTAGCCGCTTACCTGGGATGGTGCGTTGAAGCGGTAGGAATCTGAAGAAGTTGGAAAATTAGAAAATCTGGTTTTCATTGTAAAATCTCTCACTTATAATTAGTTTCATGGACTTATTCTTATTATGGACGATATTATGGATGGAAGTTTGACAAGAAGAGGGCAAACATGTTGGTATAGGCGTCCTAATATCCAAATGTCCGCCATTAATGACGCCGTAATGCTTGATGCCGCCATTTATGAGTTTCTTCACGAAAAGTTCCACCATTTGCCAACATACGCAGATATTATTCATTCATATCACAGAAATGCTCTTATGCTGTATATGGGACAATATCTGGACGTATTAGCAATGCAACAAGATGTCTTGACATTCACAATGGAGCAATGTAGGAGAAATGTCATCCACAAAGGTTCCCACTATACCATCTATTCGCCCATTGAATTAGCCTATAACTTGGCAGGATATAAAGATCTACAGCCTCTCGTTGATGCGAAGGATCTAATCTATGAAATGGGAATTTTTTTTCAAGCTCAAGATGACTTCCTCGATTGCTATGGGGATCCTAAAGTAATGGGAAAAATTGGAACGGATATAGAAGATGGAAAATGCACGTGGCTCGTTGCAACATTCCTCAGTCGTGCTAATGAAGCCCAAAAGGACATTCTGAAGAAGTTTTATGGAAAAAATAATGAAGAATCTGTTACGCAGATTAAGAAACTCTACGAAGAAGTTGGTATATTTGAAGCCTTTAAGAACTACGAAGATAAAACTTATAAGGATATTAAATGGAAAATTCAGGAGGCAAAGGGGATTCCGAAGAATGTGTGTCAAGGCCTAATGGATAAATTGTATAAGAGGAACATTTAATTTTTTTTCATTAAATTTCTTGATTTTTTATATGATTTCCATAGTTTTTTATATTTTTTTTTTTACAAATATTTCAAATATTTTCTATAAATTCCGAATATTTGAATTTTTCGTAAAAGAGGGAATTTAAACACCCCTTGAGCGTGCGTAATAAATTCAAACAAAATCTTAACAAAAAAGAAACACGACAAATTATATATTAAAAAAATATCCTTTTGCACATGTTCTTTAATTATCACTTAAACAGTTTAAGCACCAACTATATAAAAGCGAGATAAGTATTCAGTTTATTCTCAGTTTTACTTAGAATTTTACTAAAATAAGAAGGAAAAGAATTGCAAAATGAATTTTCTGGGCAATATCTTTGTAAGAAATTTATTAAAAAATAGAATTATTCTCAATTCAATGGGTAAAATGAAGAGGAATTTTTGTGTTGGTGAAAGTGGTGCAATAAATAAGGATAAATTATTAATGTCGCATTATCCAGGTAATTTTCTTTTTCTTCATAAAAAAAAATCTTTTTTGTTTCAAGAAAAAAATCCATTTTATAGGTTTTGAAAAAAGTATTAGTGATATAGTTGATACGTGTGATCCATCAAGGGCAGGAAAACACATTGAAGAAGTAAGAATAATTTTCTTTTCATTTTTTTATTGGTTGTTCTTTTCATTTTTTCATTTGATTTTCTTTTACGTAATCACGGGCCAATTAACATTTTGCAGGTGTTAGATTATACAACATGTGGCGGTAAGAAAACTCGTGGAAAACTTCTCGTGGCTGCTTTTGAGGAAATTGCCCCAAAGGATAAATTAACGGAGGAAAATTTGAAATTAGTCGCCTACTTGGCGTGGTGCGTTGAAGCGGTAAAAACTTAATAACATTAGATAATCTTTTTTTATTCTAAAATCTCTCATTTTAAATTAGTTTCATGGACTTATCCTTATTATGGACGATATTATGGATGGAAGTTTGACAAGAAGAGGGCAAACATGTTGGTATAGGCGTCCTAATATCCAAATGTCCGCCATTAATGACGCCGTAATGCTTGATGCCGCCATTTATGAGTTTCTTCACGAAAAGTTCCACCATTTGCCAACATACGGAGATATTATTCATTCATATCACAGAAATGCTCTTATGCTGTATATGGGACAATATCTGGACGTATTAGCAGTGCAACAGGATGTCTTGACATTCACAATGGAGCAATGTAGGAGGATCGCCTTTTACAAAACAGCTCACTACACCATCTATTCACCCATTAAATTAGCATACAATGTGGCAGGATACAAAAATGTTCAACCACTCCTTGATGCGAAGGATCTAATCTATGAAATTGGAATTTTCTTTCAAGCTCAAGATGACTTCCTCGATTGCTACGGGGAACCAAATGTTATTGGAAAAGTTGGAACTGATATTCAAGATGGAAAATGCACGTGGCTCGTTGCAACGTGCCTCAGTCGTGCCAATGAATCCCAAAAGAATATTCTGAAGAAGTTTTATGGAAAAAATAATGAAGAATCTGTTGCGCAGATAAAGAAACTCTACGAAGAAGTTGGTATATATGAAGCCTATAAAAAATATGAGGAGGAAGCCTATGAGGATATTAAATGGAAAATTCAGGAGGCAGAGGGGATTCCGAAGAATGTGTGTCAAGGCATAATGGATAAATTGTATAAGAGGAACATTTAATTTTTTTTTATTAAATTTTAAGCTTTATTTTCTGAAGGGGTAAAAATGTTAAATGAATTTAATTGTTTTTCATGGTTTCAATTTATGTAAATGTTGTAAGTGAGTGAGGTCAAAGAAGACGTTAAAAAATAAATTTCACGTTTAAATTTGCCGCCCATTTTTTGTGCTAACCGCTCGGCAAAGTTCGGGTGAAAATTTCGGATGTCATTTCAACATGTGCTTTTTGTTTTTGTTATTCTCAAAGAAATAATAGAAAATAGATTGGAAAATGTGCGGTATATTCTGCAGTTTTCCTCGAATAATTTGTCCAGGAATTCCTGTGAATGATTTTCGAAATAGTGTAAGTAAAATACAAATTAATGGGCCTTATTCAGTGACCAAGAAACCCTTGAAATTCGCTTGAAATATTGAGATTTCAGTACATTACCGCAGAGTTAGGATTAGTTTGCAATCTACAAATTATAATTTTATGTATTAGTTCAATCGTCGAGGTCCCGACAAAGGGGGCTCTTGCATTTTTCACGGAATTATCTTTGAGGCGTCTGTTCTGTGGCATCAGGGGCCTCAACTTTCAAGTCAGCCCTTTGAGGATAATCGTGGGATTCTTGTATTCAACGGAGATCTCTTTATGGATGAAATTCAAAATTCCAGCGATTCTTCCTGGTTCTTTAAATCTCTCTCAAAATGTTCTGTAAGCTAAAAGAATCTTTGGATTATCTATCTGTATATTCTTACTAAAAGACTAAAAAATATTTTACTTTTAGACATCAAAAGACATTTTGGAAGTTCTAAGAAAAATTCGTGGACCCTTCTGCTTTATTTACTACGCCAAATCCACAAAAACATTATTTTTCTGCCGTGATTATCTTGGGAGGAATTCTCTCCTTTTGGGAATGAATAGTGAACGAATTATCCTCACAAGTACAGGTAGGAGATCATCAGAGTATTCTCTGGTAGAACTTCCACCTCTTGGTTTATATGCAATTCACACAGGAAATGAGAAAATATCCTTTCAAATAACATTCTGGGAAGAAAAAATGATCCAGTCGGAATACTTCCAAAAAGAAGAAAATTGTCTTAGAACATTTCTAGAATCTTTTGCGATAGATTACAAAAGAAATCCCAATGAGTATATCAATCCAGATTGTCTGCAACAATGTTCATGGGAATTTAATTATTCCTTCAAGGATATTTTTGCAAAAGTTCCCACAGAGATGCATCATGAAAGTCTTCTACGGGAAGCTTTACCCTCCGTCCAGGATGTAGTTGAAATATTAATTGAATTGCTTGAGAAATCTGTGAGAGATAGAGTAACCACTACTCTTAAGGAATGCAAAAATTGCTTGAAAAGCTCCGAAAAAGTGTCCTGCAGTCATGCACGGATAGGGATTCTTTTCTCCGGAGGAGTAGATTGCACGATTCTCACAATTTTGGCCGATAAATTCATTCCAAATCACGCAACAATTGATCTCTTGAATGTAGCTTTTGAGAAAAAATCCTCCGCATGTGGAGAAGTGGACTGGAATGTTCCAGACAGGGTATCAGCCAGGAAGGCATTGGAAGAAGTGAAAAGGATCTGCCCAAATCGTTCGTGGAATTTAATTGAAGTGAATGTGAAGGAGGAAGAAAAAATTGAGAATTTGACCAAGGAAATCTCCCATCTGATTCATCCGCGAAATACCATCCTGGATGAATCTTTGGGCGTAGCTCTGTGGTTTGCTGCTAGTGGGAGCACTTCCTGTCGCGTAATTCTCATTGGATCCGGAGCTGATGAGCTCTTTGGCGGCTATACGCGTCATCAAGTAGCTTTCAAACGTGGCGGAGAAGAGGAATTAAGGCGGGTACTTGAGGAAGATTTGCTTCGATTACCCAGTAGGAATCTAGCGAGAGATGATCGTGTCATCTGTGATCATGGAGTTACCCAGCGGGCTCCCTTTGTTGAAGAGCAAATCGTTCAGTTTGTGTCACAGCTGCAGCCTCTTCAGAGATGTTTTCCACCCTTGGGGCCAGGAGTTGGGGATAAAACACTCCTGCGATTGTGTGCCTACCAACTGGGACTGAGGGAAACTGCTTGGAGAACCAAGAAGGCTCTTCAGTTTGGCTCGAGAGTCGCCAACAGCAAGCAAGATGCTAACGATGTTTCGATTTTTCTTTCCTGACCAATTTTTGGAATAAAAAAAATTTTATTATAATTTTTAGTTTTATTTTCTTTCATATTTTTTTTTGTACATTCTGCCTTTCTTTTTCTTTTATTTTTGTCTTTATTTTGACGTAATCAATAATTTTGTAAAAATTAATTAGAAATCAATGCACTTTAGAGGAGATTTTTTCGGGGTCATTTCCCGCGTCTTATCGGTTCTGTCAACAAAGTTCTTTAGCCTAATTTGATTCTTTCTATACTTTTCTTTCATTTCCAGCCCCAATTCTTATCAGAATATTCATTTTTTTTTTACTCAATTGAACATTAATTTTCTCTATTCTCTTTTGAATACATTCACGTTCCACAGTTTTCGCGCCACGCGTATGGAATGTGGAAGATGTTACTTTGCTTTCTCGGCTGTTTTTGTTTGTGGAATTTGAACTTTCTCCGAAGTTTCTCCAAATTTTTAGTGGTGTTTTTGCATAAACAGTGGAATTGTTTTACATCACAACATAATCCTAATGTTGCCTTAGTGCTACCCACAGTAAAACATAAAAGCGCGCCGTGGGAAGAAAATTGTAATTTTCCAGAGATTTCCTCATGAGAAAATTCTTTTTAACCTTTTTCTTTGTTGCAGGAAAAAGTCCTGAAATGGAAGAAAGAAAGCAATCCCGCTTCTACACGTACCTGCCAATCTTTCTGTGCAGCCTCGCAATCCCATTGTCCATGTTCATGTGGCTGGGTCATTTGGCATTCACAAAGTTCACGACTCATCCGGAAGATGGTAAGTATGGGGTCAAATGGGTCAAATAGTTGGGAAGAATAAGATTTTTTAATTGAGCATCTTTGCTCTGGTTCTATTTTTAGATAATTTGGAAATTCCTCCCACAAGGTGGCTCATGTCAATCCTCATCCCCACCTTGTTTGCCGTCTACGGCTACCGGCGAAAGGGTGTGAACCTATCCGGAGCAATTTTTGGCTTCATCCTTGCTGTTGTGCTCACCGTGGCTAATTATGCCTTCCTCTCGTGCCTCATGGTCTTCTTCATCACTGGATCACGAGCTACGAAATTCCGTTCAGCGCAGAAGGCGAAGATTGAGGAGGATTTTCGCGGTGGTGAAGGGAAGCGTAACTGGATTCAGGTAAATCAAAGAATTAATTCTCCTCTTCCGCTTAACCAGAAAAGTTTCCCTGCAATAGGTGCTCTGTAATGCTGGTATGGGCCTCCAGTTGTCCTTCCTCTATCTCATTGATTGTGGCCCCGGAGAGAGACCAATTGACTTCGGGCCACTTTACCGCTCTAGCTGGTTGGGTATTGCCCTCCTGAGCTCCTTTGCATGCAGCAACGGGGACACATGGGCCAGTGAATTGGGCAGTGTACTCAACAAAGCAGATCCCTTCCTCATAACCACGCGGAAACGCGTTCCACGCGGTACAAATGGCGGTGTTACCCCCATAGGGCTCCTCGTGAGCTTCCTCGGTGGTCTCGCCATTGGAATTGGCTACTACCTCACCATTATATACTCCGTCGATCGAGCTATCCTCCTCCGTAGTCCACCGCAGTGGCCTCTAATTATCTTCGGTGGTATTGCTGGGCTCTTTGGCTCCGTCATAGATTCCCTCATTGGGGCAACACTTCAGTTCTCAGGGCAGGATGAGAAGGGACACATTGTGGAGCATCCGGGGAAGAATGTGCGACACATCAGTGGAATTCGCATCTTGGATAATCACAGTGTGAATCTCATCTCAAGCATTGTCACCGGTCTCATCATGCCAACCTTTGCCATTCATTTCTGGCCCTAAACTTCCTCCGGGGGAATGCTGATGAGTCTTGCATAAATTTTTACAATTACATGTAGTGAAATCTTGAATTAAAAAAATGTACTTTATGTAAAAAAAAATCTCTTTATAAAAATGTGTATTTGTGTACGGAATTAAAGTATTTATATGGCATTTAATTGATATTTTTTTAATTATTAAGGGAGACCGGGGTTAAAAAAGTCACTTAAGGGTTTAGAAAAAGCTCAAAAGATGTCATATTTCCTAAACAGAAAATTTACTGCCCTATAACTCTTTCTCGGATCATTTTGTTCTATCTAGCTAGGAAATATGATATTTTAAGCTTTTTCCAAACCCTTAAGTGACTTTATTTGCCCCGCTCTCCCCTATAGTTTCTTCTTATTTTTTGTTTTTGATTTTAATCATTCTTAATTGAGGAAAACAATACTTATTATTGTAAAACTCATAAGACTTTGACTCACAAGAATTTAATGAATCTAAAACAAGGTGGTATAGTTCTTATAACCATGATAAACTTTGTGCTATAAAAAGAATTTTAGTAGTCATATCCCGTTTTTTTTTCTCCCGATTAAACTCTTTTTATACATTATTTTTAATGCGTAAAAATAGTTTCACCGAAAGATGAAGCTGGATACAACTTTTAGTTAGGTAAATTCAAGGCAAAAGACTGCTAGAAACTTGAAAATTGGCATAAATGATCCTTAGGGCATACGAGGTAAATTGGAGCGAAGCGACAATTTACCTCGCCCCGCTTCGCGGGGAATTTTTGCGCTTCACGCAAATTTTAGAGGGAGAAAGGAATTGTGATGAATTGAAATATATTTAATGGAAGATTTATTCGTTGGTAAAAACCGTCTGGTATCAGTAGTCTCTGTACCAAATTTCATCACGTTCGGACCAACGGTGTAGAAATGCATAGCTGAACAGACACCATATTTTAGAGAGACCTTTCCTTATTATATAGATGGGCCACACAAAAAATCTCCAACAAATATTTCAAAGGGAAAAAGTGAATTTCACACAACATTTATGGCGTCGAATTCAAAAAGTAGTCAAAAAAGCATGAATTTTATATGGGGGCTATGTGAAGGGGGGCTCTGGGGGGAAAATGAATGCCGTTGGTAAAAACCGCCTGGTATCAGGAGTCTCTGTACCAAATTTCATCACGATCGGACCAACGGTGTAGAAATGCATAGATGAACAGGAACGAAATTTTAAAGAGACCTTTCTTTATTAAATAGAAGAAGAAGATAAAGAAAGGAAAATGAGTGCGGTTTGGTTTCGTCGGCTAAAAAGCATATGGCGGCCAATTTTCAAAATGGCGTCTATTTGAGCTATAATGTAATCTTAAGTAATATCGTAGATGGCTGAAATTTTTGTATGTTATAGGCATCAAGACCTTTTCAACGATAGGTCATTTGACTTTCTATGTCTCCTAGAACTTGAGATATCGCCATTTTTAGGTTTTTTACAAACTCATATCTCCGGTTCGTCATTACCTACAAAGGTCACCCAAAAATGAAAATTAAAGATTCTGGTACATTAAAATCTGCATGGGGATTTTTCCTCTTTCATTTGCTTTTTACCCTATCAAAATCCATCCGGTAGATCCTGAGAAAAACCTACCTTTGTGTTTCGAGGAAAATCTCAAGATGGCGGAAATTGATTTTCTTACACTTCAAAGATAAGTCTAAGAAAAACCAAGTTAAAGTAAAACCCCAAGTCAAATATAAACATTTAATTTCACCAGCTCCCAAAAGAATTTTTAAGTCCCTTAAGGGACTTAAGGGACTTAAAAAAACACAAAAGTGACGTCATTCTTTACATTTTCTAGTAGATCTTTGTCGACTTTTCGCAGGTAATCTCAGAAGAAAATGAGAAATCTTGGTAATTTATAATTCTTTCTTGATTCTTCGCAATATTGACTGTATCCATGATTATTCGCTAAATGAAAAACTTTTCATACATCTGTGAATAAGCTCCTTTTCTACAAAATCAATCTCTTCTCGTTTATTTTATTTTTTTCATTTAACAAAAAGTTTCCTTTGCCAATCAATCCACAGAGAATGAGCTTTTCAATGCAAATCAGCAAGTAAATTGCATCCCTTTGATTGCTCTTTTGATAAATTTTAGCTTTGATTTTTTTTGTTTGGTACTCTTTCACCCTCATGATGAAGATTTTTTTGTTAGAGCTGTGTGGACATTTATGTGGATGGGAGATGGTTGGTGGTGATTATTTGATTCTTCATTCCTTTTGCACTAACAAGCTTGTGCGAACACACAGTGACTGTTGACGCCCCCATTCGTGGTACAATGAGGCGGAAATACCTTCTCTCTGTCTTCTCCTCCATCTGCCAGTTGATTCATTACGTGTCATTATATAGCTTCTTCACGTCTTTCTCGCCCGAAGAATCTCATTTCACGGGCACTTTTTCTTCTCAAGCCAAACCACCTCCGCACAACCACTCACTTGTCACCCCCTCCCATCCCTCCGTGAGCAATTGTGTCGTCTCTCATTCCTTCCCTCCACCACCATCGTCTGCAAAATGGCTATACTTGCTGAGCTTTATTGGCGCACTTTAAGTACCCGCGCGCGAGGTTTTTCCCTCCGAAAAATTGCACTAAATGCAATTCCAAGAAGCCACCATTTCCCATTGATTTGCTCTGATGAAAATTTCCACCTCAGAGCACCACTGTGGGAAAGAAGGGAGGGGCGGGGGTGACTTCCATTACGCGGGAATGAGTGGCGAATAATTAAATTTAATTGCCAATAATTTATATTGTTGGCGATTAGTTGCTCGTTAAGGGGAGTTTAATACTTTTACTTTGCACCCCAAATTCCATCCTGAAAGAGAGTGTAGCAAACCAAATTCGATTGTGGAGCTTTCGAAGGGGTGTGAGGGAAATGTATATAGGTACCATCTCATCCCCCAAAGTCGTTTCACCGAGGAGAAGTAAATGAGGAGCAAAAATGGCAATTTAGGACTTTTCTCGTGCAAGGAGTGGTTTTTTCTTCTTCTCCTCATGCTTCCTTACTCGCCTTTACCCCCATCATTTGTGTGAAAATCGCAGCTATATGCTAAATGAGATGAATAAGAAGTATTTCTCCATTTCGGTGATTGATTCTTGATTGCCACACGAAATGAATCTTTTCACTCTCTGTTGGCAAGAGTGAGTAAAATCCAATTAAGTGACAGAGTTAATTTCCCACCTAAATTGACCACTTGAGCTATCTTTCGGCAAGGGAAAATGAGCACGAATGCTTAGGGGTGTTTACTTGTAGGGGCATTTGTGCAAAGGGAGTAGAGAAAAGGTTCCAAATGACTCCCATTTATGCGTGTTGGGTGTAAATTCCAATTTGTTGAATTGAATGTTTGGCAAATTTAACCCATTTGTCGAGCAGGGGGTGCTTGTGTGTGTGAGTCTCTTCTCTCGGCATTTTCCCACAACCAGGAAAAGTGCTAATGACGTGGAAATTAATCACAACCACCCAATTTTAACCTTCCAACACTCCATTTCATCTGGTGGAGGTGATTTGTCGTTGAAAGTTCCACTCAAACCATTTTTATTGAGTATTTTGTTCCTTAAGAATATTTTGTAAAGTCACAGAATCCACATGAAAAGAACAAATTTTCCCTCTATTTTCATGTGAGAGAAAATCTCTCGCTGTTTTCTAAATCTTCTCAATCATTTTAGCACAATTTTGAATGGATAAACTTCATTCATATATATATATATGAGCTTTATGGCGACATTCAACTTTTACCGTTTTCTCTCTAATAAAAGCTCTTTCAATAATTCAAACTTGAAAAGTTATCTTAAGGGGCACTTTATGACAATTACACTTTTGAAATTCATAAATTTCTCAAATAGTTTTAATGGTCTCCTTTAACCCATATCTGGGATTTGTTTAGAGGGTTTGTCGGGTTTGTAGAGGTGCTATAAAGGAAGTATGTAGTAAAATGGGAAGAAAGCAAAACAAATAACTATCGCAACTATTTTCCATAAAAGTCACATTCCGTCTTCTTCCCCTTATTCTTCTTTTTGTTTTACTAACCTTACTTGAACTTTTGAAAGCTTCTACATTCTTCGCAAAAAAATTGTTATGGCACCCTAGACACATTTACCACAAAAAATGAATTAAATATGCTTAAAATATCCATATGAAACACATTTGAGAAACATTTGCCAAAAAACAAACGAAAGTTTACAGGAAAACTATTAGATTTCCTTTGAAGTCCTTTTTTTCTGAATTATACAAATTTATAGCACAAAATGTGTCTCGGATAAGAGTTCTAAAAGCTCTTCTTGACTTTTTAAAACTATCTTTTACAATTCTTTTTTACAGAATACCAGATGAAATCCAAAAACATTCACCTAAGAAGAGAAAATATTTTCTTTAGAGAATTGAGTTCTAAAATTAGAATTTCTCCTCCTTTTTCGCATTTCATTTTAATAGCATTAAAATCCATTGAATAAGGACTCAAAATTTGTCTCCCTGACATTTTCGTATCGCATAAAAATGTCTTTTTTAGAGGATTTCCATTCTCTTTATTTACATTTTGTGCAAAATGCAACCCACGTTGTATTTTTTTTAAGAAAGAGGATTAAAACCTTTTTCTTCAACCTCCTACTTCAAATTTTCTCCTGTTATGTACATTTTCATTTGCAAAAAAAAAACACCCTCTTGCAAAGAAATCGTTTGAAAAGGACCTTAAAAGCTCTGTGAAAAGTTTTGGAGCTTCTAAACAACCTGATTGACACTCAAACCCTTTTCTTTCTTCTAAATCCATCTTCGTGCATTGAAGCCAAAAAATTTCGTATTCCTCACACATCGCGGTATTTTCTACTCAGCCACAAGTAATTCTCATTACTTGTGGGGGGCTCTTCTTTTTTTCTTCTCCCTTGTGTGCGATAAAATCACCTCCTTTCACAACCCTTTCCACGTTTTTTTTTTTGGGGGGAACGAAGAAAAAAAATCCTTTCAGTTCATTTGAGAATCAGTATAAGACAAAGAATTTGTAAAAAAAAAAGGGGAAAAAGAAAGAAAGGAAGATGGTTGAGGTGCAAAAAGGGGATGGAGTCACGCACAGAGAAAAAAAAATCTCATGGGTAAGGGGATGTGATGATTAACGAGGAAAAAAAGCTTCGTTCAGAGTCGAGAAATCAAAAGAAAGTAGCAAACTTTTACCCTCAAGAGAAAAAAAATTGAGCGTAAGCTTTGGGGAGAATCATTAAAAAGTCCGTCCAAATTGCGTCCTATAAAAGGTTCCTTTCCACCATGGAATCTCAATAAGTTCATCAAAGGATCATTACGTGATGATAGGAAGTCGGAATAAGCTGGGATTTCTCATCTGCCACTTACTTCCGCATTCCCTTCGGCACAATTGACCAAATCAGGGGTGAATTGTGGCAAAGGGCAATTGTTCCCCAAAAATGAGCTTTCATGGAGGAATAAAAATTCAAAAAATTATCAACGAATATTTTCCTTTCAATGAGAATAAATTTGGATTTTTCTGCGCCTTGAACGCCTTGAATACAATCTCCTTACGGGGGAGACATTCCGCTATATATAGGGGGTTTGAGAGGAGAGAAATAAAAGTGGCACGACGGAAGATTAGTGGAGGAATCAATTGGTAGTGAATGTTGGTAATTTGTTGGCTTCCGACCAAAGTGACTCAAAGCTCTCGCACTCTGGGTGGAAGAAAAGGGGTTACACAACCTTGTGCTGAATGCCAATTTACCCATTTTCCCACCATCCCCCAGTTGCTTCCTCACAGCTATCCCATTTCCTTACTGCTGCTGCTGCTTGAAAATCACAAAGACATTGAACTACTTTTCGCAAGAGCGGAAGCGAATGAAGAGAAAAAAAAGCCAAGCGCCGTGCAGGAAAAGCCCTGACAGCCTTGGAGAG
The DNA here is from genome assembly GCF_024334085.1 of Lutzomyia longipalpis. NCBI lineage: Eukaryota > Metazoa > Arthropoda > Insecta > Diptera > Psychodidae > Lutzomyia > Lutzomyia longipalpis. Next base: position 7,621,261 of record NC_074710.1, read on the forward strand.
CTCATGTGAGTCTCCTTGGCAGGCATTAGGGGGTTGGGGACACTTGGAGCAGACTGTCAGCATTTGTCCAAACTAATCCCATTTCCATCCTTAATTTATGACTCCACACACAAGGGAAGCACCAACCCCTTTTTCTTCCGCCTCTTTTTTCTATCCTGTTTTTCCATTTTCCTTTTCATTTGCCTAAAACGGCAATAGAGGATCATAAGGATATTTTTTTCTTTGAAGCTCCATCAACAGAATTACAGCAATTTGCATGAATTTCAAATGTGCCTCCTTCCTGTGAGTTCATCCCCTTTGTACAATCATAATCAATTTGGATCTGTATTGACAATTTATCCTGCAGAATGCAGTTTTTTTGTTTCTATCATTGCTATACATTTCTTAATGCTAAAATAGGGAAAGATGGTGTTAAATGGGTTAAATTGAGGAAATTTTATTAAAAAAAATTTAATCAGATTTAATGCTTTGAGTTTTTAATTTTTTGCACAATTAATTCCATTGGAATTTGCATAATTCTTGGACCATCAATTAGAATTTTCTTTTATTCAGTAACAGGCTTAGCCAAAAATCTATTTTAAATTAAGAAGGCGGAATAATTGGACTAATTAGACTTTCTTTTTTGATTAAATTATTATTCAAATAAATTATTTGAATAAATTAAAATTATTCGAATTGACGTTGATTTTCTAACGTCCAGTGTATATATTTACTAAAGCATGATATTTCTTTAATGTTTAAATTTTATCTTCTGGTCCGATATACTATATATTTTTTTTGAATTTTGACTTTTTTTTTCTATTTAAATTTAGAACTTAAGTTTTACCATTTCGTGGCGTTTCTTCTCTAACTCTTGACGTTTATTTTGACGTTATACATTTCTTCTCTAACTTTTGACCTTTATTCTAATGCTAGACGTTTTTCTCTAACAGCTGACGTTGGTTCTAACGATAGACATTTCTGACATTTTTTCTTACGCCAAAAATTTATTTTTTTAAGTTAAAAATATCCTTATTTTTTAAAATTCTTTATGTATTGTTAGACTGAAAACGATTATTTTGACATGTAAAGAAAAGCTTAATTCTACTGAACTCTCTCTGGCTACGCCATTGTCCAGTAATATCCAATATACTTAATTTACAAGATAAATTTTCATTCAATTTATTAAAGAATAATTTTTATTGTCGGCTACCTTCCTTTCCAATATAATAAATAAATCCATAAAGCATCTCATTGTAAATTCGATTTAATGAAGCTTTATTATCACAAACAGCTCAGGGGAGCTTTTGTACTTATATACAAAATTTTAAACTTTTCGTATTTATTGCAATAATTTTCTGCGTATATCCATAAACACCACACAATTTTCCCTTCCAAGTCATTATCTTCTCATTGAACTTTCCACACTTTTTCACGTACATTTTCACGCGGGGTAGCTATAAATAAAATCTCACCCCCGGGGTGAAGGCGAAAGGGGGGTGGCAATGAGTGAAAAATAGCCCAATAATTTGCGTTTAGTAGAGGGAGAGATAGACAAAATAAAAAAAGAATAAGCCGCCCTCCTGTGAGTATTGAAATTTAAATCGTGGAGGATTCGCACGGATTCTGAGAAAATTTACCGACTTTCAACCTCCACACTGCCAATTGATTTTCTCTCCATTTCACCACATTCAAATTAACCCCTTTTTATTGTTTCACCCCCAACTTCCCCCGATGCTCGCGTGAAAGATTCTCTCACAGCTTTGGGCTTTTTGTGGAATGGGGCGAGGAGGTAGCAGCAGCGGGGGTGGTTAGATATATGTGGGAGGTAGCTCAGCTTCAGAGGGAGAGAGGAAGAGAAAATCCATTGGAGTTCCACCACGTAATTCTTGTTCTGCTCTTTTGCATAATATACTGCCTGTGGAAATATCCTGGCACAGTGGGCAATAAATTGAGGATGTGTCTGGCATAATTAACACGAATTGAACATTTCACCTCCACACAATCAAAATGGGTTTGCCTGTTGGGAGGATTTAGGGTGGGTGTCAATGTAGAACAATTCAGTGGACCATTCTATATCGTTTTACTTCTTTTTCCTCCTTTTTTCGTTCCTTTTATTTTGTACAAAAAGTCATTTAACGAAGGTTTTTTAAAGCTCTTTGAAAAAATAGGTATATAGCAGGAATTAATTTAGAAAAGCTTCTTCTCTTGGAATTTAACTTGGATTATGTTCTGAAAGCTTTTCTTATTCGATATTTTTATGTGATCTCATGTTTAAAATTGAGGTAGAATTGGCAGAATAGAATAAATAAATGTAGAATATGTATTCATTACATTTCGACAGATTTAACCCTTTGGCGTCCATCACCAATTTTTTTGAATATTGGAACATTAATACCTACATATTGTTTTCGACTATATTTATTCTTGTTTGTGCACTATAAAATCTTTCTCATGAAAATCGATTTTTAAACATTTTTAAGTTTTAAAAATGACTAAATTAGAAGAATTTAAAACATTTTTATGTTTCAAGTTTTCATCAGTATCATAAAGTCTAACATTAAATCTTCAACAATTTTCTGAAATTTTTAAAAATAATCATTGACCTGATTTTATGTAGTACAAGTCAAAGAAAACGCTATCACAAAGACAGGACCTCTTAAGTGCATTAACCCTTTCGCAAATCCATGAAACATAGATACATTGAAACATTAATTCTTTTCATCACGATATTTATTCTATGAATGCTCTCAGAGGACATTTCTTAATCAAAACATCTTCTTTGACTTCTTTTCTCTAAATATAGCGTATATTTAGCTTAGAAAACTCATTGAATTAATTTAAATTCGAGAAAATACAGTATTTCACGTTTGGGTTAACCCTTCGCCGCTGAAAAAGTCATAAACTTACCAAAGCTTGAAACATTATGTTTTCTTGAATTTTAAATTATTTTTATTATTATTTCTTCGTTGAAAATGCGTTAAATTCACCTGAGAGGAGCTAAAGAAGACGTTTTAACTGTGTAATGTCTTCTGAAATCCATAAAATAAATATTCTGTTTTATAAAAAAAAAAACGAATGTTTCAATATTTCCATGTTTCATGTTAGATGTGAAAGCATTTTGTTTTTCATATTAAATCCAATTAAATATTAATAATCTTTAATTACGCCCTGTTTTGTATTAAATTCTGATTAATAATTCATAAAATCCTTTCTTTTTGCATCAAATCCATTTCAATTATCTCTCCATATCATGGCATCATATAAAAGGATTTTAATTGCAATCTCCATTAAGGTTTTTTCCTCTCCCTTTCTGAGTTTTTTTATCTCGTTGAATTAGTAAATTTTCAAAAGAAACTGAAAGTCTTTGCAAAGAGAAGCTTTTAATCTTCTGCCCAAATCATTAGTGTGTTGCGCATCATATGATAAAAACTTACCCTCCTAACTCTTCAACATAGAGGGGGTTATATAGAAAGGATTTTAGAAGGAGCATGACTATGCCATCTAATATATTGGAAGTCAATGTTGTGTCTTGAAGACGCCAATTTCTTCTTCTTGGCTATGGTAACAATAGTAATCTTGTGTGATGAGGAGGTCCTTCCGCCTCCTTGCACCATTTATAACCACCATGGCCATCATCTCCCGCGCGTGTGTTATCAATTAATTACACCTCATCACGGTGACATTTAATTTTCATCTCTCAGAGTTTCTCCATAGAAAATTTTCACGTGAATTGTCATGGTTGTTTTTCACCGCAGAAAACTTTCACACCACCCTCCTGCTGCGCGCACATTTGATAATGATGCTGTAATTTGCTTTCCACTCCACGCTCTTCCACCACACGACACTCTCTCTCGCCTCACATGTGAACCCCCTCAACGGTGTGAGGATGTTTTCTCTGCCACACTGAGGTGGTATAGTTATTAGGGGGCTAAGGGGTGCCGCCTCAATGTGGGAATAGTTGAGAGAATAGGGCACACCCCCTTGTGGAGTTCATTTAGCGCCCTGTGGGCCATAAGTTTCTCCCCTATTTCCACTCCCAACGAAGGTAGGAATGGCAGTTAGTTTGTGGTTTTGATGACATTTTCAACATCCTCCCGTACCATCCCGCGACACCACCTTTCGACACACACAGACCTCGCTCTAGTAAAATGTGAAAATATGGAGAACCCCCCGTATCCTTCAGGACGTGCTTGTGTACAAAAAGGGAGGAAAATTCCCTAAAGAGAAGCTAAAAAAATCTTTTAAATAATTGAAAGTTTTTTTAAACGCTTTTTTTCTCAAAGTTGAAACTATAGAAAAATTCATATACATATTGAGAAATTATATGTAAAATTATTATTCACCCAAAAAATGCTTTAAAAGTTCCGATTCAGTATAAAATAATTTTTTCTGAGATTTTCATCTTGCAAATATTTAATTTCTCGCACTACTAGTACGTACACAGAGAAAGGGGTCTGAGTATCTCAATACAATAAAAATTCAGGCAGTTTAAATTTTTTTATAGAACACTGTAAAGAAAATATTAGAATTTTCACTTTAGGAAGTATTACTTCAATAAAAATGAATCTTTGGATCGTATTCTGCGCCCAAGAAATCCTACAAATCGTTGAAATTTCAGTAGAAATTACAGAAAAAAAAATATTTTTTTGTCGCAGAATAGGACCCATTGTTCGTTAAAAAATCCCTGAACGTTAGAAAAGAATTGTTAAACGAACGTTAAATGGTGGAAAAAAGTTCAAACTCTAAAAAAGTAATATAAAATATTAGTAAAGAAATGTCAAATGTAAGAAAAGAAGCGTCAGACATTGAAACGAATGTCAAACTTTATAAAAAGCATCAGGCGTTAAAACGAACATCAAATGTCAAAAAAGAAGGTCAAATGCTGAAGAATAAATGTCAAATGTAAGAAAAGTAGCGTCAGACGTTTAAAGAAACGTCAAAAATTAGAAAAGAAACATCATTGCTAGAATAGTATTGCCTTTGTGCTAGAAAAAAAATTCAAATGTAACAGTAGAAACAACAAATGTTAGGAAAATAACATTAATGTGAGAAAAGAATTCCTAAACGTAAGAAAAGAAACTTAGAGTATAAAAAATTCACAAATTGTCAAAAATTGCTAATCAACGATAAAAAATTAATATTTTCTTAAATTCGGTTCCATTTTAATGTGCATTATATACCTTTGATTTTACAAGTAATTATTTATATTAGAACACTTACCTGATTTGAGTTGTATAAAACAGGCACAAGGGGTCTGAAATTCTGACTCTGCATTAAAGCTATCCTGTCCTTGGAACATTTGTTAGAATATCCTTCCAATTCAGCTAGTTAGAAACCCCTCGCTTGATCTTCTTAGAAAGAGGAGAACTGAATGAGTTCTCTCAACCAAAATTTTCCACCAAATGCTATGTCATTTTCAATGATATACGACGCAATAAAGGGTTAACGAGGTAAGACATTGTTTTTATGATAATCTCCCCTTATGCCAAGGGGAGACACAGAGATGAGGGAATTTTGTGCCACCCCCTCTCGTACACACAAGTGTTGGATGATGTTTTGCATTGTACCCCTCTGGCTTAGTTGCTGACAACAAATTTCTGTCTCGAGGGCCCATTTTCTTGGCAGTTAGCTGCGGGGCTATAGTAGAAATTGGATTTCACTGTGAAAATGTGTGGGGGCACATCAATAAAACAAATTTAGCGATTTGCAGCAGAGTTATTTTCCACTTTCTCTTTTTTTTGTGGGAGGAAAATGTGTTTTTTTATACTAAAATATCTCTTTATTTATATACTTTTTTTCACAGAGTTTGTATATTTTTTTCTTTTCATTCCTCTCTATATAATCTGCCTGCCTATGTACACAATTCATCCACAAAATTGATTCGCAACACATTATCCTCACTTTTTTTTTTTAAATTCTATACATTTTCTCTCATTCATCAACTATATTTATCACGTATTTCGCTCATTCATCAACGGCATTAATATCCTATTTCCTTCTACCATTTTACACAAGAACTACTTTTATTTAAAACGCGCGCAATTCCCCACTCCCTGCTTCCTCGTACTAATTACACACAAACGCCCTCGTGGAAATTTTCCGTGATTAACATTCAGATATTTTTTTTTATTATTGTGATTTGTGAAGGTATTTTTTTTTAATATTCAGTGGGGATTTTTTTTAATAAATTTATTTTTCAAATTACAACTCTCAGAATTCTCTTTGAATCCTAACTAATTTGTACAACAGACTTATTTTATTAAGGTTTTGTTGTCATACTGATGTTTTCTTTTCAATAAAGTGGGAGAAAAAAAAATAAGGGACTTTAGGGGAGACTAGGGTGAAGTGGTTCACATGTAAAAGGCTAAAGAGACAGTTGAAGCTTTGTTAGGGAAATGTACAAGATTTTTTATTATTATTCTTTTATTTTTTGCTTTTTTCGGAAAACAAATAAAATAATAAGAAATCTCTAAAGGGATTTCCGACAATTTTTCACTGGAAGTAACTGGGAAAAGCCGATAAAGATTTGCTGAAAAATGCAAATAGTGACGTCACCGTTTTGGTCTTTGTATCTCTATTTTAACCCTTATCTCATTTAGCAGCAACTGCTTTCCAAAGGTTAAACACATGAAATATTCCAAGCATGATGTTTCATGAGTGAGTGTAAACAAGGTATTTTTGAAACATTTTTCCTTGCATTTTTCATAATTTTTCAGTTAGTTTAATGAGTTTATTTTTGTGAAATTTAATATTTCAAGGTTTATTTATAAATTAAAAAAATTGCAAAAAGTACTTCCGAGGTAAAATATGTCAAAATACACCGATGAAACATTAGTACCAATGTTTCAAACATTGAAAGAAACAAAAAAAAACACAATAGTGACGTGCTGTATTTTTGGGCAAATCTTTTGAATTTTCTCAATTGGTCGCCATGAAAGAAAAAATGAAAGGAGATTTTTTTTTAAATTCTTTTGTAATTAAATATAAAATTATAGAATTTACAAAAATGATTCAGTTTTTTTTCAATAGAAAATAGAATCAAAATTAATCCACTCCACCCTATTTTCTTAAAAAAAAAAAAGTAAAACTTTGAGCAAATTCAAACTACAAAAATTACATAATAATGAGGATTGTTGAAGGAAAAGAGGAAAATATTTTTAATCAAGAAAGAATTGTAGGTATTCTTAGCACCATTGTTGAGTTATATATCAACCTGTCACATCTCTTTTCTTAAGCACCGAATGAAGTTCATCAATTCAGTGTGAATTTTAGTTGTAATACAATATTAAACAACTAAGTAATCACATCATGACTAGAGATGAGCTTCCGATAGTGTCCCTCAATCGTCTTTTATCATCTAAACACATTATTCTCGCCGCATACATCTCGCACATTCAGTTGGATTATACATATATTTATGCTTTAATATTTATGCTTTTTAAGGGATACAGAGAGTTCATTCTGTGTGTGTGGGGGGTTGAGAAGAAAAATTGATTGAATTTTAACCTCTATCCATCAATCTGTTATCAGTGTGAATTTCCCCTTGATGAGGATTGCAAGGATCGTTGATTGAGATGAATTGATGTGTATTTCCCCTTTTTTTTGCTATTCCTTCTTCTTAATCCTAAAACACCTTGCTGATTTTTTATTTAACTGTTTTTTTTCTATTAAATTTATTTTAAACATTCAGTTGTGGTCTACTAGCTGTGATATATTTTTCTCTTTAATTAATTATTAACTTAATTCTCTTGTGTTTTAGTGGTAAACTTTGTGTTTTGGGGGTGTAATTTTGGTTATAATTAGCTGAAGGATTTTCTTTTGTGATTCTTCCTAAAGGTGCATCCATTCCCGAACTATTTTACATCAAAAAATACATTTTCTATTGTTTTTTTCTTTATAGTTTTTTTTCTAAAAAAAATTAAATCAAATTATTGTTCTTCAATATTTTCATTTTTATTACACATTCATCATTTATGTGGACTTGACGTGATGTGCAAGCGTTCTTTTGTTAAAATTTCTCTAGAGTCGTCGTGTGAATTGCATGACCATTTGGGGCTAAATCCTATGATACCAATCGCTTGAAGCCAACACCCTCATGCCCCAACTTTAGTTCCTCATACAGCGTCGGGTTGACCTCCGTGGCCATTGGGACTACGGCATTTTGTTCAACACTTGTCGTACTTGTGGGTGGTTGGAGGGCTTCCTGGCGCCAGCCTGGCTCTGTGCCTGTGTCCCCGGAAACGGCTGGAATCTAATTCAATGAGACACAATTTTTTTTTACAACAACTTAAAAGCTTCCTCCGCAATGGGAAAAGTTGAAAAGGGTTGGGGCGGGTGGATGTGTGCAAGAAGTCCCGCCGAGCGGATATTTTCATTAGTCTGTGCGGGCTAATTAAAAGCCATAATTTTTTAGAAATGTCTCTCACTGTGGGAGAATTCATGAGAGAAAAAAATGCCACAGCTAAAAAAATGTGGAGAGGAAAAATAAAATTTAATTTCTCGTCCGGGAAAGATATTCGTCAAGGGGCAATAAAGGTGTTTATTCACTTTGAGGCATCCCATTCAAAAGTTTAATGATAAATTCATATAAAAATCTAATCTTATATGTGTTATCATTTAAGGGAAGAATTCAATGAGAGATTCGAAAAAAAAAACGAAAGAATTTTACAATACAAATGAGCAGTAAATATAGAGGAGACCGGGATGAAAAATGTCAATTTGCATAAATCCTTATCTGCAAGATTCCCCTTAGGCAAAAAATTTCCTCGGTAGGTCATTTTCATAGGAAATTTCCTGGCCTACAACTTTGTCTCAGACCACTTTTTCCTATCTTCACGGGAAATATGAGTTTTCGAGCTTTTCCTAAACCCTTCCGCTTCTGACTTTTTTTTAAACTCGGCGGGAAATATAGTCACCAGTGGGGTAAATAAAGTCGGTGGAATTTTCCGACATTTTCAATGATTTTCCACCTGAGAGATTGATAGTAGTTAATAGCTAAACTTCGCACTTGTCAAACCGCGACAAGGAATTTCACTTTTCTATCCACTAAAACAGAGAATTTTGTGATTTTCTCAATCACGCCATTATGCGACAAATGGCTAGAAAATATGTCAAAAAATTCTAAGTTCCATATGATTTACATTGGTTGACTATATTTACCCCAAGGGTCATATTTTGATTAAAATAATTATACAGGAAAATCATTAAAAGATTGTGAAAAATACACCTTGGCAACATTTTCTACATTAACCTAGCTGATAAGAGAAATTGTCAGATTGGAAAATTGCTAAAGGAAAAGTATCGGAAAACGAGTTTTCTTAATACGCAACAGTTTTGTAAATGAGCCCAAAATTTTGTTTATTTTTTAACTCCTAAACTATTGCTCGGATAACCTTCAAATTGCAGTTAATTATTAAAGGTTGGTAGGGCTTTCCACATAATTTTTTCCGATTTTTCCGATTTATAAGTTGGGAGAAATTGGCATTTGAAAATTTTACACTGACTTTTCTTCCCTACCATTTTTTTTCTCACTCTCTGCGGACCTTTGGAGGTTCGAATTGGGCCACGTTCCTGTATTTACTAAGCGTTTGGTACGTTTTAACGATTCACGTAATTCACAAAGTTTCTTTTAAAATTTATTTATTTTTCCATGTAGGAGGTGTGAAAATAATATTTTCCATTGTCTCTTTTATGATTCAATAAATAATTAAATTTACAGTTGTACTCGAAGTTGATATATTGATAAAAGTTTTTTCCCTTAAGACATCTTCAAAAATGAAACTTTAGATAATATAATGAAGCTTTTCGCACTTATTCCATATCTAATTTGAAAGATATAATTTCGCAAAAGCTTTTGCAATAAAAGAAATACTCCAAAATGCAAAATTCAACGCATTTGCAATTACAACGTCATTAACTTTATAATTTCCTATGAGCTCATGACAGTGGCAGACAATTTTCACCGGAAAAGCTGTGAAAGCTTTTTGTCCAAAATGCGTCACATCCCGCGCGCACCCGCCCCCGCCTCTGCCTTTCAAGTACTCAACAAAACTTGACTGTGAAGAAGTTTTCACAGTGAACAATATACCTCCCAAAATCTCAAGAGGGTGACTCTCCAAATAGCATCGTCTCAAGATGCAAAGTGCAACTTTCCATCAACTTGGAAACACCCACCCACCCATTCTTCCTATTATTTTACCGCCCCATCTCGAGAGAGAGAGAGACTAAAGGGGTGGTTGTGTCAACTTGAAAATTTCCCAAGACGAATGTTGGTATTTACTTCATTCTTTCTTTCTTCATACTTTAGAAATATGAAGATTTTTTTTAAAGAAAAATGTTGAAGAAATTGGACGAAAAAAGAAGAAAGAATAAGGTGAAAATGTGAAACTTACATGAACATGCTCCATGTTGACTTCACGTAGGTAGCTGGGATTTTCAAAGGCCACCCCATTGGCAGCCTTGTGTCCACCCTTGCGTCGTTTGTAGAGGAATATAGCCGATACGGCTAGACCAATGGCTAGGATTCCAGCAAAGACCCCACTAATTGTCCCGGCACTTGTTGAGTGCGACGCTGAGGTGACGTGATGATCACCCAGCGTGAAGCGTAGGGGCTCAGTGAGGACACTTGCCCCCTGATGATTCCCAGCCTTCACAACCAATTCATACATCACATGCTGCTTCAACCCATCAATGCGTATACTTGTCTCCTTTGCATCCAAACGACTCGTCCCCAATCCATTGATCGTCGTCTGCAGGCTCTCCGTGCTGGGATTAACATCGTGCCAGAAAACACGGTAACCCTCAACGGTTTGGGGATTTTTAATTGGTGGATCCCATCGAACCATCACCTCCTCATTCGATAGGATTGTCACACCCAAGTTTTGCGGTGGACCTGGTAGGAGATCTCGATTGGATTGGAAGCAACCAATAATGGTTCTTGTGTGTTGAACCTGAAAAGATTTTTTTACGGTCATACAAATGCAAAAATAAATCAAAATGACCTTCTTTAGTTATTTGGGTGTTTGAAAACCCTTAAAGTAGAGGCAGTTAAGGGTTGTTCTTTGTTAGAGATAAAAAAAAAATTATTTTCAAGTTAAAAATTATAATACAGTCATACCCCGCATAATCAAGTCTTGGTTAAACTCTTCTCACCCATTAAAACTAATGCGTAAGAAGAGTTTAACCAAGACTTGATTATGCGGGGTATGACTGTAAAACATTCAAAATCAAAAAGGGTATTTTCAAACATAACAAAAAGGCATCAAACGTAAAAAATGACGTGTGTTTGAAACGTCAATTAAAAAAAATATATACGTCAAACTGTTGAAAAGAAATGTTAATTGACTTTAAGTCTTTGAAAAGGACCGTTAAACACCAGAAAAATTGTCAAATGCAAGTAAAGAAATATAAAGTGTTTGAAAAAAAAACGTCAACCGTTAGAAAATAAAACAAGCTTTAGAAAAGGAACAAAATGTAAGAGAAGAAATGTCAAAAGTTGAAAAAAAATAATGTCAAAAAATAGAAATCCAAAAATTATAACTGTAGGAAAATGTTAAAAGTCATAAAATAGATGTCAAATGTTATAAAAGAATCGTCAAAAATTAGAAAAATGTCAAACGTTAGAAAAGAAATGTGAAACGTTTGAAAAGTAATATGAAACATAAGAAAAATCAAACCTTAGAAAAAAAATCTAGTATATAATTAAGAACGTCAAACGTTAGAAAAGATATTTTAACCGGTAAAAAGGATATCAAAGATTTGAATATAATATGGCAAACGTTAGAAAAAAAACATTAAATTATAGTAGAAAAAATCACTGATTATTAAAAAAAATCATTTAAAGGAAATTTATCAAAAGTTGCATTTTTCTTCCAAAAACGACATTTATTGATGAGACAGTTTTTTTTGATTTTGTGTGATATCTAAAGCCTTCCCCGGTTTCCCCTATTGACGAAAATTAACCAGTAGATGAAAAAAAAGAAGAAGTTTGTACTTACCGGACATAGTTGTCCATTGCCGAGGGATTCACCACGGCACCAATTGAGGCACTTCCGGGGTACATCTTGATTAGCACAGCATGCCCTATGGTCTGACCCATCGGCAGCACACTTCATGAGTTTATCAAAATCAACAATGCACTCGGGACGATCGATTACAGCATCAATGTCAATGTAGAAGCTGCATGCGGACATGCAGGCTGAGGAGACATTTTGCGAAATGCAACATTCGGAGATGTTGTGCACTGCCGGTGTATTCCGCATACGGACAGAAACTGCCCGTGTTACGGATCCCAGGGCATTCTGGGCATGGCAGTAGTAGTCACCAACGTCTGATCCACCGAGTTTGGTGATGTGGAGGACCATTGTGTAGAGGGAGGGATCATCGGGGTCTGTTGTGAGGGACATATCGTAGTTTCCACCCTGAATCACGGGCACACGTCCATCGTGATCGCGCCAGAACATGGCTTTGGGGGATGGTTTAGCCTTCACAGTGCACTTGAGGTCAACTTGCTCCCCAATTGATGCTAAAGTTATTTCTGAAGCTTTAATTCGTGGAGCATCTGGAAGTACAAAGATACACGAATGTGTCGATTGACTGAATTGAAGATGTCTTAAGTATTATTTAAATAAGGAGACCTGAGGTCTCAAGCAGGTCTATGTTTGTTTAAAGTCTTAAAAATCTGAAGATTGTTTTTTTATTTAACTTTGAAATTTACATTTTTTAATAAAATTTTCGCTTGAAAATGTAACTTTTTTAAAATTTAACCTTTGGAATGCGGAGACCTTGGTAGTTACGTAGAATGCGAAGGTGGGGTCGTTGAACGATCCCAAAAAGAAGGCCAATTTTCTCCCAAACTATTACAACCTGGAGTTGTCGGGTTAGTGCCTATAGATTCCTTATATAGTCCTCTTGCCCCTTGCATCACAAATTTTCCACCACAAAACACGTAGAAGAAGATATTAGGGAAAAACATTTTTCACTCATTTTTCACAATTTCTTCTTGAGAAATTTGCCAAGAAAGTTAACCCCAACTGCTATTTTTTTTCCCTCTTCCCCACATTCCCCTCACTTCCCGCAACGTGATAAATGGCAATATTTCTCGAATATTCTTTATTATTTTGCACATTTACATGCTTACAATTATGTTTTATGTTGTTTATGCTCTAAGAAATTTTCCGCAGCATGGCCGTTACACCAATTTTTGAATTCCCTTCTTCTACATTTTCCTCAATAACTTTTCTTGTGGTGGTCGGATTGAGCTGAAATTTTTACACAACCTCCTCAGATAACCAAGGAACTTATTTCCAAAAGATGGTAACGCTATCTTTTATATTTATTGAGTTATAGCACGAAATATAGCGCTGGGGTCGTTCAACGACCCCGCTCCGCATTCCAAGGGTTAAAATCCACAGCACAATCATTTCATTTTACAAAAGTACTATCCCATGCAACATTATTAAATTTTGCGCTTTTGTACCGATGCACAAGCGAATAATGAAATGATATACAATTTCCTTTCTTGCACAACATACATTTTCTCATTGAAATTCTTCATTTCATCATAATTCAATATTTTTTTCTGTATTATCACAAGATGTATAAAATGCAACTGAAAAATGTAAAAATGTAATAAAAAAGAATATTCTACGCAGAAAACTAATATAATAGAGAGAAGGGATGAGATAAACTTGATTATTTTCCTTGCTTTAGGGAAAGAAAGTCTGATGTATGTGCAGATTGTATAGCAATTTATGCATTTCCTGCTAGGCAACCGTATGCTGTTTTCTTTATAAAATTAAGGAATGGAAATCCAAAAGAACCTTTTTTTTAGCATGTTCAAACTATTTTTTTGTATGACATGTAAAAAAAATAATTTATGCTGTAAAGAAGTTTCCCTGCTGACTTAATTGATTTTATAATAAATTCCGGTAAATGAAACAATAATAATAATAATTACGTTGTAAAAGTTTTAAATTGTTACGTTTAATGCATTTTTACAGTTTTCTCGTATCCTGCAGATCTAAGTCGTATTTATTACGTTCTGCGTAATTTATTATTATTTTCTAGAGTTTTTATGTTCAACAGAACTAATATTAAATTTTCCTGTTTCGAACAAAATATTTTATAGCGATAAGTTTCTTTAAAAATCTTTTGTTATTATTATTTCAATTAAGTTTATTTCTTTGCATTTAAATAAAAATATTATCATGTAAAAAAATCAATCATGGCAACCGGGTAATTGTAAGATGAGAATTTTCTGACATTCTTTACAGTGTATAAAAATATGTACCATACTCTCAATGGACACTTTGAGGTGTAGGTATAGTAGTGCGAAATATGATTGTAAAATGTTTTTTTTGCTACTAAAACGTTTTTTCTTGTTTTGAACAATTTAATAATGAATTTCTGTATGGATTCAATTTTTTCTGAATAATCAAGTAATTTTCACAAAAACAAATAAAATCTGATAAGAAAAAAAAAAAGAAAAACTTACAGCTGATGTTAACTTTCTTGGACGCCTGCATGGGGATGCCGTATCCATTGTCAGCATAGCACGAAACATGCTCCATATCCGTGGAAACATTGTGAATCACCGTCACCATATGCCGCGATGTATCCTGCCTGACTAGATGTCCACCCACGTAGAGGCTGA